>NW_027529673.1:342323-437739 GCF_008692635.1 Crocuta crocuta
AGAAAGGGGTTAAACACCTCTGCCTGGTAGGATGGCGGGCAAGGCTCTCTCCCTGCGTTTTGTCTCTCGTGCAGAAGCTTTGATTCATTCTCTGAGCGTGCGCGGGTGGGAAGCTGGAAGAAGTTTTTGCCTCTAATTCCAACATTTTCAACTAACACAACTTTCTGCTGTTAATACCTGGAAATAATAGCGACACCCTCCCCACACCTCTATTCCAAGCGCCTGAGAACTTTCCTGCACACTGTTGGGAGAGCAGACGTGGAGGAAGGGAGAAGAGATCACTTTTAGTGAACACAGCTTTTTCTTAACCCTTTAAACTTCTTCCCCTCTTTGCTCCTTTCGCAGATTGTTTCTGTTTGGTGTTGCATTTTAATAACATGCAATGCTTGGGACTGGGTGATGTCAGTAATTTCTTAGTCTCATTTTTTTACTGTAGGGGATATCTGCAGGTGATTTAGGAGACCTGTTTGCAACCCAAAATGCTTAATCTCAGGTGCAGGGACTGAGTGAGGTCAGATTTGTTTTCCTCTGAGTGGTCTTCAGCTTGCTGGTTAATTGAGAATGCTTTCTGCAATTACTAATCCAGCTTCCATTGAAAGTTTTCTGTCCAACGATTGCATGTGAGGTTTCCACTTATCAGGTAATGTTTATTTTTAATTTTTGTTTTTTCTCTCTCTTTGTATAATTTAGTTTATCTGGCTCTCCCTGAACGTTTTGCTTTTCTGGAAAACCTTCCTGCTCTATAACCAAGGGCCAGAGTACCACTACCTCCACCAGATGTTAGGGGTAAGTGAGACTTGGGTTACCTGGTAGAATGTTTTTAAGGTGGGAAGACATTGCTATGAGGCTTGGTCAGTTCTCCCTTTTATTAAAGAAACACTGGTTGTTCACTTCAGAAAGGTTTGTCATTCTCTAAAGCGGTCAGGTTTTCCTGATGTATTATTTACATTCGTCTATGTTAGAATGATTGACTCTTTTAAGAAGCAAAAGATCATATGTGCTAAAGTCAAAGGAATGAACCTGCCAGACCAGGCTAGGAGTACTTGAGAGAAGTTGCTACATCTTGCCCGCTACCAAGTGCCTTGAAGGATCTGCTTCACCATCAGGGCCAGCCAATGACAGGCTTGTAGTTTTCACTAATCAAGACTTAAGCCTGCCCATGAGCTTATCCAGAGGGTTTCTGCACTGTTTCCTTTTACTGCCAGTTCTCACAAAGTATGTGTCCAGTGCAGTTTTTCATTTCTGGGCATTTCTCAGCGTCTTACTCTAGGTTTCTGGTTGATTATGTTCAGGGGTTCTGGTCTTATATGAGAATGATTTTGTGCAGAACTTCGCTCTGATTTATCTCATGTTGATGTTTTTCTTTTCTCTATTCTATGACATTTCTATTCTCATTCTTTCCATTCCCTTTCTCCTTGACTCCTTAGCAAAAGACAGAGGCACTGAGGACTTCTTACTCTGTATTAGGAGATAGCATTTTTGAAGCAACAAGCAAAAAGTATAAAATGTATTGAAAAATTTTAGGATGTCTGAAAAAGTAGATTTTGTCATTCCTTTTCATTGGGCCAGAGAACACATTGTGAGTAGGAGATCCATTGTTTTCTTTTCCATAGTTTAATGATTATTTAAAATTACGATTAGTTCACATGAATTTGGCAGAACCAACCTTCCAATTCCTACTTTACATTTACAGATCTTATTTATCCTTAAACCACAGCCCTGAGAGTAGTGTGCTTGTTACGTGCTAAGGCTGCAATAAATTGTGGCCGAATTAATTAGCTGATATTTTTATAACAAAGTACTATTTTTCATTATCTATTGGTCACACAAAGGATGTTTTTAAAGTTTAACACCTATTTTTTTTAGAGCTGTTTAAGGTTCACAGTAAAACTGAGAGTGGAGATTTCCCATATGTCCCGTACCCCCACACATGCATAGCCCCCACCCCATTATCAACATCCCCTCCCAGTGTGATAACATGTTATAGTGAACCTAACCCACACATCGTAATCACTCCACACCTCTGTTTTTAACTAATGGGTTAAGAATAATAGTCTCAAAGATTAAACTCATTTCATTGGTAACTCTTAAATCTGAACTTATCTTTCATTTTTCATCCAACCGACCTTCCATTAACCATCTAGCAAACTGTCATGAAATCTGCACTTTTCAAATGGGCATGTAGAAAGTGAGACCTTGCCCCAGTCCTCAAGTTACTTATAGTCTATTGGAAAATTGAACAGTAAAATACTTATAGTTGAATAAACAACTTAAGAAAAATTTTATTTAATAGACCTATGAGGGTCTGCTGACATTTTAATTTTTTTTCCCTGGAAAGTTCCCCTTAGGTGTGAATTAGTGAACACGAGATTTTTCAGTAGGGGATATCTGGCCTATAACGTAACGAGGTTTCGAATAACTTGGAGAAGACTCTATAAAGAGTTATGATGGTGAATTTTGCCATCAAAAATAGTATGTTTTCATCAGGAGATATTTGTATTAAAATAAAATCTAAGAAAAGACAACTTGGAAGCCACAGCTGAGTTTTGGATCTCACTGTATGACATTTGTAAAAGCCAAAGTAATAATTTAATTACAAATTATGTTGGAAACCATTGAGTTAATCTTTATGCACTTGGATGCTGTGTGAAAACCTCAAGTTTATTTTTGTTGATAAGTCAGATATGATGAAGAGTATACACATACACACACACACGACCCAAGTAATGAAAAAAAAATTATGTATGTTTTACCTCTCTCTACCTCCATCTTTAGTGCCTTTGTTTGAATGGTATTGCAGGCTAGTGAGGTACAGTGGTGAGGCTTGCAGACAAGCTGGCACATAGGGAGGGCTCAATGAATATTTATCAGATGGATAAAGAAAAAAAAAATGATAAAAGGACTAAATGGAAAACTATGAGTGGAAAATACAGGAAACAGATTAAAGAAGAGAAAGGTAATTATAAATTANTACAGAATCTAAAGTGGGCTCCAGGCTCTGAGCTGTGAGCAGAGCCTGATGTGGGGCTTGAACCATAGAACCGAGAGGTCATGACCTGACTGAAGTCGGATGCTTAACGAACTGAGCCACCCAGGTGCCCCTAAAATTTTTTTTAATGTTTATTTATTCTTGGGGGGGAGGGGCAGAGAGAGAGGGAGATACAGAATCCAAAGGAGGCTCCAGGCTCTGAGCTGTCAGCACAGAGCCCAACTCAGGGCTCAAACCCATGAACCATGAGATCATGACCTGGGCCAAAGTCAGAATTTAAATGACTGAGCCACCCAGGTGCCCCATAAATTAGTTTTATAGAAACATAAGAATGATCGTATCATAGTGAGCTGACCCTTAAACCATCCTGTCAGGAGTCAACATTGTATGAAAAGTCACCATGGGAAGGAGTGGTTTTTCTCCTTGGCATCCTACTGAAAGATGAAAGATGACTTCCAAACTTGGCACTTTTCAGTAATCACCTATATGAATTTTCTAGACATTAATTTATCTAAATCATTTTGAAATATTTTCAGTCTATATCACTTTACTTTTTAGTGAAAAAGGAACTCTGTAATTTAACTATTTGCTTTATGATGGAGGATTTAATTTTATTTGTCCTAGGCTTATCTTTCCTGATCCTTTGATTATTATGGTATTACTTCATAGTATAAGAATTTGAAGGCATTTTTCACATTGCAAAGAAAATAGATTATAGCAATGGGATATTAATAATTATAAAATAAATATTCCTGGCTCCCATGTTTTACATGTTTAATAACTATACTTCATTATTATTAACGTCTTAGATAGAGCATCTTGAGCCTACCAAACACTCCTGAGAGCAAGGTCTCATGGCTGAATTTTAGAAAGCCTGAAAAGGACATGATAAGTATTCTGACATTATAAATCTCTTTAAGGTGAATCTTAGGTTCATGAAAATCATGATGGTATTCCTGGAAATGAATTTGCTACCCCTAGAAGACATAAATGGAAAAAGTACCTCCAATTGTTGAATATTTTGATAATAACGTTGAGTATAAAGGTTGCTATTATTCATCTTTAAAATTAAGGAAACAATAAAGCTGCACTAGTATTAGGGGATAGAAGGGTCCACAGAATATAGCCCATTTGTAAGAAAGCATAGATGTTGAGAAGTAGTTAATTCTTAGTAGGTTGAAATCTCTGCTTTCTACTAAAAAACAACTACTTATTCAACTGTTTATTTATTCCTATGATATAGCAGGCACTTTACAAATATTTTGTTTAAGCTAGGAAACTATTCTTCCCATTTTACACATAGGAAAATAAAGGCCGAGGAAGCTGGTGACTTGTTCAGTGTCAGAGCTAGGATTTGAATGCAGTCCTGCCTGGCCTTTTTTGCTTTTTCCTCATGCTACACAGATTTTCTAAATCACTTCACTGATCCATCTCTGATATTTATGCTCCTGGTTACTATTACTCATCATCACTGCTGCCCAATAGAAATGTGTATGAGTCATAGGCAGTTAAAATTTTTCTGTAGCTCATTAGAAAAGTAAAAAGCCAGTGGCATTAAATTTAATAATGTCTTTTATTTAAAATAACATATCTAAAATATTGTAATAGATTGAAGTATTCAACATGTCAATAGTTTAAACAATTTTAATGAGATATTATTCTATGCTATTGCTTATTCTTTGAAATATAGTATGTATTTTACACTTGTGCATGTCAAAACTCAGTCACCAAAATTTCCTCAGAAATACTTGACCTGTGTTTAGATTTCATAAAATTCTACAAATAAAAAAGCGAATTCACATACCCAAGTTGTTCCAAACATATTTAAACATTTTCTAATAACATAAAGGAGTATCAGCTTTTAATTAATTAATTAATTTTTAAAGTTTATTTATTTATTTTGAGAGAGAGAGAGAGCACAGCATGGGTGAGGGAGGAGCAGAGAGAGAGAATCCCATGCAGGCTCCACGCTGTCAGCTCAGAGGCCAATGCGGGGCTCAAACTACAAACCATGAGATCATAACCTGAGCCAAAGTCAAGAGCTGGATGCTTAACTTACTGAGTCATCCAGGCTCCCCTCAGCTTTAAGTTTAAATTAAAAAAATTAATAAACCTAAAAACTCAGCTTCTTAGTGGGCAGGCCTACATACATTTCAGATGCTCAGTAACCTCCGGCAGCCAGTGGCTTCCATTTTGGACAGTGTGAATGTAGGACTGCGGACTGAGGGGGAAGATATTCCTACTTTCATGGTCATTTGCCCTTTTCTTTTTTTTTTTTTTTTACAGCAAACAGCTGGTCACCAACCAGCCCAATAAAAAGACATCAGGATGTGGGTGGTTTTCTTGCTCCCTGTTTCCAAAACAGGAGTTGATCCTGGATGGGAAGTTGTGGGGTCTAGTTATTGGTGTGTGACTATAAACACATCTCTGACTTCTCCATAAATATCTGAGATTTTTGGTGCTGGTAACCTTTGAGAATGAAGGTAAAATCATTTAATTATCAGAACCAGTGTACCCACTTTTTAAGAGGCTAGAGGATTGTTCAGACCAGAATTAACAATGAAAACAATTGCATAAGAATTGATAGAAAAAAGAAGATCTTAACTGATGGGAGATAAAATAACGTTGAGGTTAATATGTCCTAAGGAGTTTTCATCATGACTGTTCTTTCTCAGACTGGTCTGACCCTGACCTGGGAGGCAGCATGGTCACGGCTGGTTTATGCCTGAGTTAATGTGCTAATCAGACTGTGTACTTCCTAGGAGATGTTTAATTATGACATGCTGAGAGTTTTAGAATCTTAAAATTAAGCTAAGAAGAAAAAAAGAAAGTCTTTTAAGGGAAGCAAAACAAACAACACACACACATACACACACACACACACAACCAAACAATAACCTCCTCTACCTTCCCATAACACCTTTCAAATAAAGGAATACTTTGATTTTTTAAGATCACATCTAGTTTTGATTTATGTATTTTCAAGGAATGGAAAATGTGATTACTTGCACTTTACTAGAAAGTCTTAATGTGTTCTGGCCAACTAAGAAATTTAGTTTCCTAGATTTTTTGAAATGTTGGAACAGTTTAACTCAAAATACTATCCATAGAAGCCTTCATACGCAAGTTCACCTATTTCTGAGTTGTATTTCTGACATTTTAATAATTAACAGATATAATTTAATTGATAATAACATGTTAATTTGAGAAGAGAATGTGTTTTAATGGTACCAGATTCAGGGTGTCTTCGTTTTATATCCTTTTCCTCCCAAACTAACATTTGTTTATGGACTGTTTAATTTCATCCCAGTTATTCTCATGGTGCCTTAATGAGAAGTTTAATTTTGTTGCTTTGTCTCACAATTATTATTTTATTTCTGAGTAGTCTCTACACCCAGTCTGGAGCTCGAACTTACAACCCTGAGATCAAGAGTTGTATTTTCTGTTGATTGAGCCAGGCAGGCACCCTTCACAGTTAATTATTTTAGATCTGTACGTGGTCATGAAGATCTTTTTCTCTTTTTTTAAAACTTTTTTCAATGTTTATTTATTTATTTTGAGATAGAGAGGGGCCGAGCACAAGCGGAGGAGGGGCAGAGAGAGAGAGGGAGAGAGAGAGGGAGACAGAAAATCCCAAACAAGCTCCCTGCTCTCAGTGCAGAGCTTGAAGTGGGGTTCGATCTCAGGAACAGTGAAGTCGTGACCCCAGCCAAAATCAAGAGTTGGATGCATAACCGACTGAGTTACCACGGAGCCCCTCTTTTTTTAAACTTTGGTTCAGACACCTTTGTTAATTGGAAGAGAGCTGTGAACATTGAGACTTTTTCTAGTCTCACAGTGATAATCTTTCTTTGGTCAATCATTATCTTCTCAAAAGTCCTAGAAATTATATCATAATTAACAATTTTCTGAGACAGAAATCTGATGTCATATGAATTTGTTAAGGTCAAAGATTAGAGTCTCTGTACAAATGGACCTAGGATTTTAAGTTGCTATTGGTTTTATAGCTGGGCAAGGTAGCTTTAATTCTGTTGAGAAGAAATACATACCATCTATCTAGTTTCAGAAAAGGCTTGATCGATAATTCTTTCCATTTATTGCACAAAATATAAAAGTTACTACTTAGATTTTCCCAGGTATGCATTGTGGTTTCAATCCAGGGGATATTAACTGAATGGGTTTTTTGTTTGTTTGTTTGTTTGTTTCTATTCTTAACATTCTGTTATTTGAAATAATTTACTTCCTGTTTATTGACAGGTGAAATGACTTACATTACATTGATGCAATCATTATATTCTTAAACTGTTTATGATAGATAGAGACCTTGTAGAATTTTAGAATTGAAAGTAAGCTTTGGAATCCTTACTTAAATTACTTCCTCATATTCTCAATGGGAAAAATGAGGTTAAAGTGATTGGTCATCATCACCCACTGAATGGGTGGCTTGGTCACTTTTCTAGTCCATTGATCCTCTCGGTCTAATATTCAGTCTGTTACATTGACAATACATATGCACAAATTAAACACCACACTCTATAGACCACTAGCTTTCCATCTTACGTGGAATGATATTTAGATGGTTAGCAGTTTAAGAACTCAAGAAAAATTATTGATTTACCCTCAAGATAACATTGTTTTCAGCATTATAGTTGTTTTAGATTTGTCTCAGACAAATTATTAAGGTATTATGAGACTTATTTTTATTTCAGTTATTTTTGTTTTCATGATATTCATCAGATTTTCAGTAACACTTAACTTCCTTATTATATACATCTGAATGCCCACTGTATAATTTTCTTTTATCAAAACCATCCAAAACAGTATAGAATTGGAAGGTGGAATTAATTTCAGAGATTCTCAAATCTACTTTCTTCATTTTGTTACTGACAATATTAATAACATGAATAGCAGATTACATTCATTGAGGACTGTCTAGATACCAGGCTTTAGTCTAAAAGTTTTGTATGGACTAATTTATTTAATCTTTCCATCCATACTGTGGATATATATATATTTTAATGTCTATTTATTTTGAGAGAGAGAACAAGAGAGCATGAGCAGGGGAGGGGCAGAGAGATTGAGAGAGAGAGAATCCCAAGTAGACTCTGCACTGCCAATGCAGAACCCGACATGGTGCTCAAACTCCCTAACAAACCCTGAGATCATGACTTGAGCCAAAATCAGGAGTCGGACTCTTAACTGACTGAGCCACTGAGGTAACCTAAGGAGTAAGTATGTTTAATTTTTCAGCTGAGAGACTGAATTAGTGCAGTTTTATGACTTGCTACTGAGTCACAGAGGTGAGACTTCAACCCAAACATCCTGGTTCCAGAACTTATTATTTTAATGTTCATTTATTTATCTTTGAGAGAGAGAGTGAGTGGGAGAGGAGCAGAGAGAGTGGGAGAGAGAGAATCCCAAGTAGGCTGTGTACTGCCAGCCCAGAGCGCGTTGCGGGGCTTGATCTCATGAATCCTAAGACCATAACCAGAGCTGAAATCAGGAGTTGGAGGCTTAATTGACTGAGCCACCAGGCGCCCCAGTGTCCACTAATTTAATGGAACTTTGTGATGTGACTGTAACCAAGCATTGTGGTAAAAGGCCTTGTGAGAAGGAGTTTCTTGTGTGTTTTGGTGGTAGGACTAGTGAAAAAGTAGATTAAGTAGAAGATGGACTTTGCATGATCAATAGAATGTTTATAATTTTAGGAATTGGAAACTTGAATATGACAATGATGCCTATCTGTGGATAAATGAAGTAAACACAAGTTCTCTGGGGAACTTGCTTTAAATTACATGCTTTAATGGTTTTCGTGAACTTGGAAATTGTTAAAGGTCTCCATACACATACCAAGGATATCAGAGGTCTTAAATAGTTTACGGCAAGAAGAGATGAGTGATAGACACAAAGTGAAAGCATTTTATAATCTGAAATTTTAAAAAAAAGTTAAGTACGTCAACACTAAGATAAATCTAAGAAATGATTTATGGTGAATGCCTTTCTGATTATATTTCTTTTTCCTATGATAGGATTATCAGATAGCTGATTTCAAAGTACAAGTAATTTCATTTCACGTGATCTACGAAAGCTCATGTGCATTGGAAGGATATGAAGTGGTAGTGATCCAAACAAGTTTCTTTTTTCCCCATGCTATACTTTTGATTCTCTTTGCTGACTTCCGCCCCCATGCCCCAAATGCTCTCTCTTAGGTGCCTTCTAATTAACATCTTACCTGAGTAACTTGCTGTCACTTTACCTCGGATGAGAATATTGGTTTCCAGGCTGGTATGGGTGGCCCAAGAGAAAATTATGGAACAAGGGAAGAAGAAACCATTTCTTGAGAATATGCTGAAACAGGGTGAAAAGAGTGCTTTTACCTCTCTCTGATTTCCCTTGGCCAAATTGCTTTTGAGAAGTTACTTTGGGCCTTTGAGCTTTGTTGATTCTCTCAGTCTGAAAAGCATAGGCTGGAAAGCACGTTTGTAAAGTGCTTTGAGTCATGCAAACAAAGGTGAGGAATACTTTTTCTTTCTGTTTTCTCCTCATAGCTCAGCATGTCTAAAGGGAAAACTAAGTAAGTGTCATCAGTGGTCTATATTAATGGATTCCAGTTGGAAAAAGAAATGACTCATCTTAAGCCACAAGAATGCGGAGCTTCAGTACGAATGTTCTTCCACTTGAGAACTGGCCTTTGCTGTTGGGCATTGTCTGTATTCCATCTGTTACCTCCCATGGAATTTTTCTGTGGCGCTGGGGCTTGGCCTGGCCTTTGTAGAACCCATCACTGAATTCATTTTGATCTTGCACATTTTATAAAATGTAAGAGGGGAGGAATGAGTCAAGTGAACATCTTAGAAGAGCTTACAATTACAATGGATCTATGAAATTTACTGAATTTTGTTTTGCCTGAAGAAAATTAGTCTTAGACTTGTACTGGTTTTAAAGCTTGAACATGTCATTCATTTTTTAAAAATGTTTATTTATTTACTTATTTATTTTGAGAGAGAGACAGCATGAGCAGGGGAGGGGAAGAGAGAGAGGGAGACACAGAATCTGAAGCAAGCTCCAGTCTCTGAGCTGTCAGCAGAGACAGCACATTGAGGGGCTTGAACTCATGAACTATGAGAACATGACCTGAGTCGGATGCTCAACTGACTGAGTCACCCAGGTGCCCCTTGAATATGTGGTTCTTCAAAAAGAAGATTATATTTTGTTCAGCCCACAGATTTTAGATAGATGAAATTTAATTTGTTAAAGTCTTATATGACATGTGTTCTAACTCTTGTTAAAACCAAGTGTCTGCTATTACCTAAGCATGGAGTGCTATTAGTTTAAATTTCAAATATAGTAATACCTGTGAAGATTCTGAAGTATCAATGGAAACAATAAAATGTAATGAAAAGAACATGATTTTGTGGACAAACTGACCATAGTTGAAATCATGACTTTGCCTTTTAAGAAACGTATTTTTAAGTAATTTATTGAAATCTTCAAGGACTTATGTTTCCTCAATTTTAAATTGAGAATTATAGCATTAAATTGAACTACATAAAAATTCCAGTATTGAAATGTTCTGTCTTACAAAATTTGCAGTTTTACATAGTTTACCCTAATATCCCTTGTAGGGTATTGTTTTGTTTTGAGGAGAGGATTGAGTAGGATGAGGAAGAACTGAGTATGAGGCCTTCAAAAAGCATGACTTCTGGAGCTCCTGGGTGGCTCAGTCAATTAAGTGTCTGTCTTTGGGTCAGGTCATGATCTCATGGTTTGTGAGTCCGAGCCTCACATCAGGTTGTCTGCTGTCAGTGTGGAGCCTGCTTGAGATCCTCTGTCCCCATTTCTGGTTCTCTCTCTGTCTTTCTCTTTCTCTCTCAAAAATAAATAAACTTAAAAAAAAAAAAAGAGTATGACTTCTCCTTCTGGGAAGTTGTAGTAAAATGTTAGAATCATTTCTTTCAGGCTACATTTTGAAGTTAAGACTGTTTTGACGTTGAAATCTATTTATAAATGGCTGCTAATGACTAAAAATTTCCAGCAATGAAGAGAAATTAACTCCTAGTTTCATACAATGTATACCTTCTGAATTAAAGAGAGGTTTTTGCAAATGGCAGTATGTTTTCCTTTCCTTTTAAGTTTATTTTGAGAGAGAGCAAGAGCGAGGGTGAGCAGGGAAGGATCAGAGAGAGAGGGAGAGAGAGAATCCCAAGCAGGCTCTGCAGTGAAGAGTGATGAGGGGGTTGAACTCACTAACCGTGAGATCATGACCTGAGCCGAAATCAAGAGTTGGGTGCTTAACCGACTGAGCCACCCAAGTGCCCTGTTTATCTTTTCTATAATTCATCCCACTCCTATCCATCTCTCTTTTTCATGTTCTCTCCTATATTAATTCATTTCCTCTACTTCTAAGTCTGACGCTGTATGTGTTATCATTGTTTCTTTTACCGTAACTGTTTATATGGGTGTTTTTTTGTTTAAATGGTTAATATTATCGGCAACACAGAAGAAAAAAGCCATGGGAATACAGAAATTAAATCATACTTAAAATATTCGCTGCTTTCATCCCTTTAGTCATCCAATAACCTTTAGATTTCTCACTGCAAACCAGTAAACACAACTGAATGTCCATTTTTAGAATTGCGCCACGTGTGATCTCACCTCCACTTTCATCTTCATCTCACTAAAAACCATATTAACAAGGATATAGAAGGATCCTACGTTTTGTTACAATTTGAATGGATTAGTTGTCCTTCAGTTTGGGAGCTGTTTAATATTGAGCCCCACTTAAGTTGTACTAGTGTTAAAGAACCATCCCGTGATCCCAGTAGTTCTTCTGTTCATTACCTGGAACCTCCCTTTCCCTTGCCAGCTGTAATGTTACTCATCGTAACTTCCCCTTTCCTGTTCTGTCCGGTTCTGCCCTGCCCTGTTCTCTTGCCTCCTATTCTGTCTTCTACTGTCCTGTTCTATTCTATATTGTCCTATTGATCCTGAATTTTAAATAAATATTTTCTCATTTATCAAAAGGCTGGAAAAGGGAAGGCTGCAGCTTCATGTCCTTCTGAAAATTATCACCTTAAGCCATGGGAATATTTGCAAGAGAATTTATAAAAGATTGTCATGTATTTTTCAGTATGAAAATAATGCATACAATGAGGGGAAAAATGCAAAAATGAACAAAAGTTCAAATAAAAGGAAAGAAGCCTTTCATATTTTCATTAGTCAAAGATAATATTACTCCTCCATTATTACTTTTTTTTTAAACATTTATTTATTTTTGAGAGACACAGAGAACAAGTAGGGGAGGGGCAGAGAGTAGGGAGACACAGAATCCAAAGCAGGCTCCAGACTCTGAGCTGTCAGCACAGAGCCCGACGTGGGGCTCGAACTCACAAACTGTGAGATCATGACCTGATCTGAAGTCAGACGCTGAACCAACTGAGCCACCCAGGCGCCCCTCAATTATTACTTTTAAGACTTTTTCCACTCCATTTTCTTTAGAAAATAATCTTTCTTGTGATGTTCACATTTATTAAATCTTTTTCATATTTACTATAGAAAATGAGAGAACGTACACAAAAAGTATTTATAGCTCAACACCCACAGATAACCACTGTTAACATTTTGGTGCATTTCCTAAATACAAATTTTTTCTTTCTTTCTTTCTTTTCTTTTTTTTTTAATAATATTATCATTCATGGGGCACCTGGATGACTTTTTTTTTAATATTAAAAACTTTTTTTAATGTTTATTTATTTTTGAGGGAGAAAGAGAGAGAGAGACAGAGTGTGAAGAGGGGAGGGTCAGAGAGAGGGAGACAAAAATCCAAAGCAGGCTCCAGGCCATCAGCGTGAGCCTGATGTGAGGCTCAAACTTAGGAACTATGAGATCATGACCTGAGCCAAAGTCAAACGCTGAACCAGCCAAGCCATCCAGGTGCTCCAAGCATGTGATTCTTGGTCTCAGGGTTGTGAGTTCCATTTGAGCATGGAGCCTATTTTAAAAACAAACAAACAAAAACCAAAACATACAATACTATGATCATTCAGAATAAACAGTTTTGTATTCTCCTTTTAACATGGAGTGTTAAATGTTACATTAGATTTATTTCTATTGTCACAGATTGTTAAACTTACATTATTAAACATTTTTCATTTTTAATATTTCACTGAATAATACAAACACACCTATGTTAAACATTCCCAAATTTTTAGACATCAAGTTGGCTTCTGTTCACGAATCCAGAAAATGCTGTGAGAAACATTGTGGGGGCCCCAGGTGGCTCATTTGGTTAAGTGTCCCTGACTCTTGATTTCAGCTCAGCTCATGGTCTCACGGTTCATGAGTTTGAGCACCGCATCAGGCTCTGTGCTGAGGGTGTGGAGCCTGCTTGGGGTTTTCTCACTTCCACTCTCTCTCTGTCCCTCCCCTGTTCATGCTGCTCTCTCTCCCACAATAAATAAATAAGCATAAAAAATCATTGTATAGAATACCCCCTCTTTTTATAATTATTTCCTTTGGATATGTTATTAGAATTTCAAAGCGTAATAACTCATTACTGTGAATTTTTATTGTAATCTATCTGTTTGGTTCTTGGTACTTAACTGTTAAAATATATTACATTTTAAATGAAATACATACTTCTATACATTGAATACTGGTGTTCAAACTCCCCTTTACATCTAAGAGGTAACCGTTTCTGTATCTATATAATTTATGTTAATGTCTATATCTGTATATATGCCTATATATACAAATACACATATATGCACCTGCATATTAGTAATTCAGCATATGTTATGGATATTATTTCATTTCCATTATACAAGTTTGACTTATTTTCAATGGCTAAATACTATCCCCTGTGTAGTTAATTTGTTTTATATTTCTCCACTGTTTATCATTTTAATTCTATTCCTTTTGTTTTTATATCACATGCCATACTGCATCCTTGTAGAAATTTACATGTACACTTGGACAAGTATGTCTGTATGCTACTTTTTTCTTTTAAGAAATTCCAACATGAGATATTTTGGACCTATTAAATGTTACTTTTTTAGGAGAAGAAAAGATTATTTTTGATTTACATTTCCTCTCCTCTATTTATCATCTTACATTTGATAGAATGTGTTATTCTACCAGCAGATGAACTAGGGTAGACCACTATAAGTTGATCAGTTAACCTCTAAAGAATTTGTTAGAAGAGTCTAATGTGTAAAAATGTATGTATGCATCAGGAAGTTTAGGTAGATAATCTCTACCAAACAATCCATTCATTCAGTCCATTTTACTGAGCACCTGTTGGGGCGCCTGGGTGGCTTAGTCGGTTAAGCGTCCGACTTTCGCTTAGGTCATGATCTCGCGGTACGTGGGTTTGGGCCCCGCGTCGGGCTCTGTGCTGACTGCCAGCTCAGAGCCTGGAGCCTGTTTCAGTCTGTGACTCCCTCTCTCTCTGACCCTCCCCTGCTCACACTGTCTCTCTCTCTCTCTCCCAGAAAAAAAAAAAAAAAAATTTACTGAGCACCTATTCTCTCAGGCATTTTGGTCATTTTGATGTAACCAGAATTCTTTACAGCTTCTTCTTGGAGACAGTGTTTTTTGTTTTGTTTTGTTTCATTTTGTTTTGTTTTGCTTTTTCTCTAAAGAAAGATTAAAAGAGATTCAACTGGATTCAGAGTTGAAAATTAGGGTTAAAAGACAAGCTGAGTTAGCTGACTGGATTTCTAGTACTTTGAGGGCAAAGAGAGCACTTAAAGATAGTTTTACAGATTCAATTAAGATGAGTTATTAACAAATAGGATTGAGTTCAAGAGGGGTAAAATAGATACACTTAATTGACAGTCATGCAAGAAAAATCTTAATATTGAATATCCTATATTCACTAAATGAGTTTTAATATACGGCATTATGGATAGTCTGATTGCAGTCTTAACCAAGTGAGAGGGTACCATTTCTATGACTGTTGTTTCCTTTCAAAAATTATTCCATGCATTCGGGCCACTAGTATATCCGTTTTGGCTTCTAAATTTTAGGAGGAATGTTGAGAAATTAAAAATGGTTTAAAGATGAGGAAAAATGATGCAACACTTTGGAATGATTGTTTCTGATGAAGAGTAGCTGAGGGGTGACTAAATAAATATTCAGTAATTGTGATCAGATGTGCTGGATCTGTGATGGAGGAGAAATAGGGCCTGTCTCAGCTTTCTAGCTACCCATACTCTGCAAAATACATGCCATTCCTTGGTGCCTTTCCCTGTGCATGAATGACTCCTGCGGGAGGAGGAAATGTAGCAATGACATGAAAGCAAGTGCACTGTAATTTTTGAGACCCTTGTTCTTGTGCTATCGATAGAGGAGTAGAAGATAAGAGATGAACAACAGACATCCACAGGAATGTAATAGGTGAATTAAAAAATCTATTTTGTCAGCTAAAAAAGGTCAAACCATTTTCATTTGATACATTTTTACCTTTTAGAATAGCTCTATGAGAGAAAGTGGAGGAGGCTTTTATTATTGTTTTGTTAAGTTCCCTAATTCTAGATTTTAGAGACAATGACCTTGGTAGAGGTCACAGGTATTAGTTGTGATAATAATGTCTTACCTCTTAGTCTGGTGACCTGTTCCGTAGACAGCAATGCCTGCAGAAAGCCAGGAATGTGTTCAATGCAATTCTGGATTACACTTATGTTGAACTTTAACTTTTGCAGACAGACACATGGTTTAGAGGTGAGTCTCTTCTGTTCTGTGAGCTTTTGGCACAGGAAAAATAAGGTAGACAAAATCTGGACAGAAATACCATGTTACAATCTTGCTTTCTTCTCTCTTTGTAAGAGCTACATTTCTTTCTGATTTATAATAGACTTCTAAGGAAAGACTCCATTCCTACTGAAAATGGAAGAAAGTTTATTTCTAGAAAGGGTAGAATGAAGGATGACACAGAAAGGAAAGCTTTGAGTTAAGCAGAAGGAAATCTGGATATAAAGTCAGGATGGATTCTATTCTTTTAGTGGTCCCTTTAATTATATAGAAACATTTTTTTTCCCTCCAGCCTCTTTCTTTAGAGACAGTGTAGGGAAAAAAAAAAAAGGTTTATAGATTGAAAGGGAGGTCAGCTTGAGTCAAAAATTACATCATAGTTAAAAGTTTCCAGGGCAGTTAGTTGATAGAAACCAGCTAGGATCATTTGGCATGAATTACAGCTTATAATGGAATGAAAGAGCATTCATGAGCTTTTGGATATACCCCAAGACCACTGAATTGGTAGTTTATTTTAGAATTTTTTAAAAAAATAATTACTCCAATTATTATTAACTGCTTTCTGATAGCTCATGGCATTTTATTCATTATTTTCATATGAAACTGTATCAAAATAGGTAGTCAACTTTTGAAGTAACCTTTCATTGAAACATCATTTTTTAAAATCATTAAGTGCAATCTTGTCTGCCTGAAGTATCTATCATATTCTAAATTCATATCTGTGTTATATTAATGGTACAAATTGAAATTTAAAATAATACCACAAGTTTGATTTAGAGGTATAGGAAAACTAAATTGTTCTGATTGTCTGCCATGGACCCTTTTGGTTACTATAAAGACAATAAAAATACCATTTTTGGAAACTTCTGTAGACTACTTTATGGGTTTTTCTCTTGTTCATGTATCTGTCTCATGACTACTTTTCTTTGGCTTTCATTGCTCAAAGTGTATTTTCTTCATGGAGTATTTTTTCAAAAGAATTTTCACTGTTAACAAGCAAAAGTTTTGAGGTCCCCAACAACAAGAAGCAGTTTGGGCATTGCCACTTAGAGGTGCTGCCACTTGCTCGCTTTGGTGGGACCACAAGGAGATAAATAGCTCAAATGTTACAATATAATATGTAAAGGACTGTAGAGGAAATGTGGAGGTTGGAAGAGGTAGGAATGCCATCACAAATAGAAAGAATGACAACACCATGAGCTATGGATAAGAAATGGAGATACGGGGTAAAACTTGGAATAACTAATCTGGGTAAAGCATCTAGGAGATGCATTAAATATAAAAGAATATCCAGCTGGCACTATAGTATCATCAATTTGGCTTATTTACAGACTTTATTTATTAAAAATGTTTATTTGTTTGTTTATTTATTTATTTATTTATTTATTTTGAGAGAGCATGAGCGAGGGAGGGAGGGAGAGAGAGAGAGAGAGAAAGAGAATCCCAAGCAGGATCTGTGCTGTCAGCACATAGCCCAAAGTGGGTTTCAATCCCATGAACCATGAAATCATGACCTGAGCTGAAATCAAGAGGTTGGATGCTTAGCTGAGTGAGCCACCCAGGTGCTCCTGGCTTCTTTATGGGCTTCTGGTATAAGTCAGTACAAAAAGAATGTTGGACTAGATGAAATATCTATCATCATGAGACTACAAAGTCTCATCAAAGAGCTATAGTGGTCCTGAAGGTATTCTAGATAGAGGAAATCCTAGTCTTGAGAATCGTCACTGTTGGGGAAGTGGAGGCAGAGCTACTGTTCTTGGGCAATATGATATAATGGAAAGAGCAGGTCTGAGTTCCAATCCTACATATACACTAGATTTCTTTGGTGATCACTTTAGGTTTTGATTATTTTTTCCTTAATTTCCAAAACAAGGACAATGAAGGATCATCTCATAGGCTCATTCATTCATTCATTCATTTACCATTTATTTATTGACTGCCCACTAGTTACCTAGAACTTTTTTTGAAATCTTTAGATATAGCTGAGTACAATCAAACTTAGCTCTCATAGCTGCAACTAGAAAATTATTCCTCAGACTGGAGGATGGGAAGAAGACGTTATTACAGGAAGGCGTGCCTTAAGAACATTTACATTCTGAAACTAGAACAGGTTTGTGGATGACCAGGGACCGGGATTACGAAAATAGCTTCTGCTGACTTTTTTACTATATGCTGGACGCCTGCATGAGGTACTATATATGCTCATTTAATACAATAACCCTTTGAGGGTGATGTATTATTTTTATCTTGTAGATAAGGAAAATGAGACAGTATAAGAAAATTATATAAGGCCACACAGCTCAAAAAGGTGCTTTAAACTCCGTTTTGTTTGACTTTGAAATGTATCCTTCACTGATTGTCAAGCCAGGGTATACCTCCTGGGGCCCCTCTCTAGATCTAAGGAGTCAAAATTTCAGAAAGCACAACAGAGATGTGTTTATTTTTAAATAGTCCACTGAATGATTGCAGTGTGGAGTCAGATTAGGAAAATTTTCTGTAAAGAGTTACACAAAATGATAGGGAAACCTACTGTTTGGATAAAGGATAAACAGCTGAAATAGTAAGAAACTATTATGGTTTGGAAGTTTGCTAGACAAGACATCTGCATTCACATCTCTGTCCTAGGGAGTGACATGCTCTAAGGCAACGTCAGATAGCACAGAGGCAGGCCTGGGTTCTAGTCCCTGTTTCTTTCCAAACCAGCGGCATAGGTAGTGGCAAAAAGAAGGTTGGACTGAATGACATGCAAAGCCCCATGAAAGAGCTATAGGTTCTGTGACTATAAGACATGTAAGAATTAGGTGTTATGTAGGATTCATTTGGTTTGATTAAAAATATTTCCTTGGGGGAAAAGAGTCCATAAAATTGACCTTAATGAGTACAAATTTACATAATTTTAGACAAACACAAAATACCAAGTCAGAATACATAATAATTTTTTATAAACCTCTATGGTAATTTTTATTTTTTTCCTGGAAGTAAATCATTGTTGGCTCCCTAAGAGAGCATCTAGAAAAATGACCAATTATTAAAGCTTACTATTAATACTTCCCTGGCCTTTTCAAATCCTTTTAACAATAGCATTACACAGATATTTACATGTAGAATGTCTTATTTCCTCAAAATTGCTGAGAAACTTCCCATTTGAGAGCAAAATGTTCATTTGAAAGTTAATTTACCAGAAAAGGTAATTTTTTTTTGCAAGTCAACTATTTCTGCAGAATTTTGTTACACTTTAATAGGTCTGTCAAGCACTTGGATGGAGATGTGGAAAACATGAATGTACAATTTTCGGCTAAAGCAAAAAAGAATAAAAAATATCTGAATATAGGATCTATACCCAATATGATAGAATAGTCTAAAACCAAATCATTCTTGCATTTATATACAGGCTTTCTCTCACCTTCATTGTTTTTTCCACTGTAGGAAAGGAATCATTGCTTGGTAGAAACTCATGCCAGAAATCTCTATGTTGTAAACTCAAGATGTGCCATTATGTAGCATAGTTGCCCTGTGATACATAGCAGTCTTAGAATTAGTGGAGATCAGTTATGTGCTTTGTGATGGAGATGATCTCTTCAGAACTTCCTACTACTATTAGTCTGTGTTGAAGATGTACTGAATTCTGGTGAACTGGGAAAGCCACTGAGGTGAGAGGGAGTCCTAACATTATTTCAAGAATTTCAGAGGCAACTAATAGTGTTTAGCATGAAGAAAACAGATTGGACTAAGAAATCATTCTTCTTTTATCTTCAGGTTAGGAATATTATTATCTAGAGCTGCCTGGTGGGTAGAAGTTACAGAGACATGGACTTCATGTAAGTGTAAGAAGGCAAAAGAAGTTTTTGACAGTGGAACAGGCTGCTCTCTCTGGAAAAAATCACCGGAGGGTAGATTACCTTTGGCCAGAGCAGTCATAGAGGGGTGAGACTCTGGGAGGGACAGTGGGGTATGGAATAGACCCTTATAGTACTCCAATTTTAGAGAGACATGTTTTAGTAAATTATTTAGCAAAAATAAATTTACTGATAGGTACCATATTTAGTCAAAACTAGATCCTTTCTATATGTAAGACTGGGTCATAATTACCATAAGATGTAATTCTTGTCTCAAAATTTTTGTGATGATTAACTACACAAAGAAATGTAATAGCCCAAATTACTTTCTTCCAATTTGTTCTTCAGACTTCTTTCAGATTAATCATTAGCACAATCTCACCTATTTATACTGCCTTCCTGCTTAAAACACATTCATTCTGCACTGATATTGGGATAAAGACACACATTCTTTATTTTAATTTTATTTTCTATTTATTTCTAGGAGAGAGAGAGAGAGAGAGGGAGACAGCGTGAGCAGGGGAGGGTCAGAGAGAGAGGGAGTGACAGACTCTGAAACAGGCTCCAGGCTCTGAGCTGGCAGTCAGCACAGAGCCCGACGCGGGGCTCGATCATGACCTAAGCGAAAGTCGGACGCTTAACCGACTAAGCCACCCAGGCACCCCATAAAGACACACAATCTTAATGCGATCTATACAACCCAGCAAGGTGTACCCCTTGTCCAGTTTTATGTTGTAGCACCCTCCATTTCCAATCCAACCACACTGACCTACTATGAAATTCTCAAATAGATACCATGTTCCCATTTGCTGCGCATCAGTTTGCACAGTTTTTCTCTGCGTGGATGTCTTTCTCCTTTTTGAATGACTTGTACTATCACCCTCAAGATTTCAGTTCACTTTTCACTAATTGGGGAAGCCTTTTTGACCTTCATATTTAGCTTTCATTTCCTGTTATACGTGCTCATACTCTGTATTTCTCATTCACAGCATTGTTAGAATTTACATTTGATTATATAGCTATTTGATTAGTGTCTGTTTCCCCTACTAAAATGCAGACATCCTAAGGAATAGGCATTCTGTTTTTTCTTGCGATTGAACTCCTGGTGCCTTGGGATGTGTACATATCACACAAAATGTGTATCAAAATGTGCATTGAATGAATAATGTAAGTGGAACAGATAACACTTATAGTAGAAGAGAACATTTAGAGAGAAGATGTGATACAGTGACCCCAAGGCAATAAATTAATTTTGTATAGTGCTTGCATATTTTAGACTGATTTTACTTTTCACAAAAATTCTAAGAACTAGGATTATTGTATCATGGCACATTATATTCATTTTATAGATAAGAAAAATTATCCCTCTTAATTTTGAAAAAAAGGATATTCAAGATGAATATTTATTAAATTGCAGATTTAAGATAAGAAACCACGTGTTTGAGATTTTAGGGAAAGTAACCATACAACTTGTTATACCCAGATGATGTATTCTTTGATAACTTGCTTCAAATGGCATACTTCCTTATGATTTTTCTATAGGATTGCATTAGGTCAGTCTTCTGTAACAAAATACTATAGACTAGGTGGCTGAACGAATGTTTATTTTAGTTCTGAAGGCTGGGAAGTCTAAGATCAATGTGCCAGTAGAATTGGTCTGGTGAGAGCCCTTTTCCTGGTTTGCAGAAAGGCACCTTGCTGTATCCTCACATAGAGTCTACAGAGAGCTGTGGTCTCTTTCTCTTCTTATAAGAGCACTAATTGCATAATGGGGGCCCTCCCCTCATGATCTTATCTAAACCTAATAACCTCCTTAAAGCTCCACCTCCAAATACTATGACATTGGATTTCATCATATGAATTTGGGGGGAACAGACATCCAGTCCATAACAAGGAGGCAGCTATGTTTTCTTTGTATATGCTCATCTAAAATATATTCATAGTTTTAAAATTGCATATGGAATTAATTCTCAGTTAATTATGTTATAGAGACCTTGACAGGTAGGATTTGAACCATGAAAGTAACACTGCCACCTAGTGACAACTAACTTGAATAAAGTTGGAAAAGCAGAGCAGCAATTAAGTTCTCTCAGAAAGGTAAAAACAAGTCATTCATGTAGAGTAGGCTGGACAAATAACTTGGGCAGTCATTTCTTTTTAGTGAACATTTGAGATAGTTGATTCTTACAGTGATGATATGCGTTAATAATGACTAAACAAAACAAATTCTCTTAGCTATAGAATGTTACCCATGTAGTAAATCTATAAAATGAATTCCTGGGAAATCATTGACTGGGATCGGTCTCCATTTTCCTCACTCTTTCCATTGTTTCGGAATGAGGGAGGTTTGTGCTCTGATAACCTAATAAAAAGAAGTTTTCATTTTAGTTTAAAGAACTAAGCATATTCAGGAACAAACAAATAGGTAGAAATGAGTCCTTGGTAAAATTTCTGGTTAGATTTTACAGCATTGTAAGGAAGTAGAATGCCAAGATAAATTCCCATCTATCCTAAGGGGACACTTAAAGCCACTTTGAATAAATTACTATGTGATTTAATGTAAGCACAACAATAAAACACTTCCAGATATGCAATAAATCATTAGAAAATGAGAGATATAAGAATTCTCTTTATTATTTAAAAAATTTTTTAATGTTTTATTTATTTCTGAGAGAGAGACAGCGAGAGCAGGGGAGGGTCAGAGAGAGAGGGGGACACAGAATTGGAAGCAGAGTCCGATGTTCGCTTGGACTCACGTATGTTGGTATATGGTGTTTATATGCAGACCAGTAAATATAAGTGTGATGAAGGGGATAATTTAGAAGCACACAGAAGGTTAGGGCTGATCAGGGGTGTTTAACCTGAGATTAAGATGAATGTATTGGTTTAAACAAGAGGAAACAATGCAATATCTAAAGCAACTCTTTTTTTTTCTTTTAGAGTTTATTGTCAAGTTGGCTTCCATATAATACCCAGTGCTCATCTCAACAAGTGCCCTCCTCTATGACTGAGCCACCCAAGTGCCCCAATTTATTTGTATCTTTTAATTCCTACACTTATATGATAGATTTTAACTGATACATTTTAAGTGAATTGTTGTCCTGGCACATTAAGATTGCAGACAAAACAATCATCTAAAATCCCTTGAGCTAAAATTTTCTTATCATGTGCAGATGTCAGATCAAAAGAGATAACAATTATTCTGTTTCTCTGGAGGCCTAAATAACAAAACCCATCACTCTGAAATGATAATTTTGCTGATTGAGGAAAGAATAGTAGATTTAGCCTTTTTTTTTTTTTTAGGTAGTCTGGAGGGAATTATTTCTATTTGTCCACTTAATGGTATATTCATTGCAATATATCTCTAAGGTGTTCTAACTCATGGTGTAGAAATAGCCTAACTGGAAATACTAATTACTTTTTATATAAGTCAGTGAAAATGATTGCTTTCCTGACATGACTTATTACCCTCTCTCCCCTTCAGGAACAATACTTCATGTGGTGACAATAAACATTTTGTAACAGAGTTTCTATTTGCCAAGTTAGGTGGGAAATCTCAGGAGCATGAAGAATTTTAAGATAAGAAAAGCATCTGACTTATACACATTCCTTAGTCAATATCCTTAAAATAAAATACTTTTATGTTTATTTTAGGAGGAGAGTACAGATTTGACCCCATCTCTTGTTTTCATCTGATACACTATTTATATGAAGAATGTAGATAAGTACCAGACAAGAGTAGGTTACAATCTAGCAACATAGTTGCCATGAGGTATTGGCTTAATACCGAGGGTTCCCAGTCTTTGGAAAACAAACAAAGAAAAAAAGGTTGCACACTGTGATTATGACAATCTCTGTATGACATAGCTGATCTGGATCCCCCCTAGCTTCAGGTCACTGAAGAACTGTAGAGGCGTAGTTCTTAAGGTGAAACCAGAAAGATGGGTAGAGTCAGTAAAGTGAAGAGATGAAAGGCAGGCAGTGGTTTGGAAGGGGGTTGTGTAGTCAGAGCTTTGTTTGAATTTTTTGGTACCTTATCCATGAAAAAAGGATTCAACTGCACCATTGTGGAGGTGCATAATATACTGGGGCTCTCTGTGGGGGCAGAATAAGAAATTGACTTATAAGAAATCACACCAGAAAAATGTACTTGGGTTATTCTAACACTAGTAGAAATGAGGGGAGACAAAGTTTTATGGCAGTACAAAGGAGAAAGAGGCCAATTTCATTTAGGGGTTTCTGGTGAGAAGGGTGTTGTTCAAGATTCTTGAAGGAGTTGGCGTTTTTGCCATGATCCTTGAAGGAGAAGCAGGGTGAGTGAGGCCTGTAGTAAGTTTGTAGTCTGTTTTGGCCTTGGCCGTGTTTTGACCCTTGCCTTATTTGTTCAGCTAGGATTGTGTCTAAGCAGAGCCTCCGCATCTGTTCTTAACCTCAACTGCAGCCTTATCCTTCTACCCATGTGCCGGACACTCCTGGCTTACCTTCGAGGATCCCAGAAGGTAAGCATGAATAATCCTAGTCATGGATTCCAGCACAAAAATCAAGTGTAACAGTGGCATGTTAGTACCACTTAGTTTTTATGGTCTGATTTTCTAGTAGACTGATTTCTATCATCTGTTGTCATCTACCAGATGATAGTAAAGACTGTGTCATCTGTGAGGAAGATCCTCGAGCTACTCTGCAATGCTAGATAAGGGTAGTAGATAACAGAAATGGTTATTAATAGTGGTATCAGGCACTGTGTGAAGCATTCCACATATGTAACTGTGAATCCTCACAGTGATTCTGGAGAGATGCCGATGAAGAATGTGAGGCTTAGAGAAGTTAAGTAACTAGACCAACATCATGAGATTAGTGAAATGGCAGAGCTAAGATCAGTCCCAGCTCTGAGCTTTGTCCATTACACTATGCCTCATTGAGATCTTGTATTTCCATTTAGTTAAGTGCAGGTGAGCAAATCAGTGCCCTGTGGCAATGTATAAGGTGACTGCTGGGTGGCTCTTTGACTCCTTTTTAAACACAGATATGTTGTAAGCTATGTAGAGGGATTGGAGAAGATGCCTTGAGTAAGATGTGATGTTGTGTGTGATATTTAGTGTTGTAAAATGAAGGTTGTAAGGAAACAAAAACATTTTGGAAATTTAAACTCCATTGAAATTATTTTTTGTCTTCGGTTATCCTGGTGGTGTGTGTGTGTGCGTGTGGTTTCTTCATTGAGATAATAAGGCATTGCTGGATCAATACTGATACTTTAAAAGAAGTTGTTAATATGAGGTCACTTTGATGTTCAGTGAAGTTTATATAAGGAGATTTACTGCAGTAAAACTTGTCAATCTTTTCACATAATTATATTTAGAAACTTTACTTTTAATACAGTAATTTGTGGAAATAACTCTTTCTCTAGGTTGCCTGCCATGGTAAAATGCTAGGTTTTGATGCCTATGGATGGCTATTGGCTTGGTGTGAAGAAAGAGAAGATAAACAGCAGGAAATGAAATGTGCCCACCTAAGTCTCAGTATTTAATAAGTCTTAAAGAGCTATCCCCTGATGTGAAACATAGGTATTCAAAGATGCTTGACATTTTATTTTTTATAAGATTAAGAAGGCATTTAAAACCATAGATGAAACTGCTTCATTTAAAAATAATCTTATTTTTTGACTCCAATAGGAAATCATATATATTGTACAGCTCAAACATTCCAGAAATCATGATCAGTGAAGGTTTCTCCTTATTTTACTGAGTACAATTTGGGGTAAATGCCTTCAGATTTGCATATAATGCCATTGATTTTAAGCAATATGGGATTATACTATAGTTTATGTGTCATAACTATTTTACCCAGCTATTGTCTCATCTTTCCAGTTATTAGCCTTCTCACATTTTCTGTAATGTTTGGGTGTTCTACTGACTAGATATATCATAATTCACCTTACCAGCTTTTACTTCCTAGGTTTCTGCCATATTTCTAAACCTTTGACATCATAAACAATGCTGTAATGAAAACCTTTGTATGGCCATCTTATTTGCTGCATGATTTTCACCATGCCAAATTTTGTTTAGGTTCCAAGCAGGAGAACCAGAAGATTGTTGGATAAAAGCAGAACATTCCATATAACCTGTGGTGTTACTATCTGCATTTTTTCAGGTGAGAAAACCAAAATATGTTAAAATACTATGTTAGAAGATCACATTTTATGAATGGTATTTAAAAAATTTTTTTAAAACATTTTATTTATTTCTGAGAGAGAGAGAGAGAGAGAGACAGTGTGAGCAGGGGAGGGTCAGAGAGAGAGAGAGGGAGATACAGAATCTGAAGCAGGCTCCAGGCTCTGAGCTATCTATCAGCACAGAACCTGACGTGGGGTTTGAAACCACGAACCGTGAGATCATGACCTGAGCCAAAGTCGGACACTTAAGCCACTGAGCCACCCAGACGCCCCAATGAATGGTATTTTTATTGTTCCATAAATTATTTACTATTACCAACTTGTGGTTTTCTTTCTATACACCTTTATTTTTCTTTTCTGTATATTTAAAGAGAGTTGCCCAATGGTGTTATAGAAAATAAGCATATTTTATACATTACATATATATGTATTTTTCACATTATAATGTACAAAAGTTGGCCCTCAAGCTGTTAATAATTATTTCCCAAAAGTGAATAATTTCATTCAGAAAGATAAAAAGAGATAGAATAAAAGTTTTTAAGGTTTAAAACTGAAGATATGATAGGAGTTTAAATGTATATAAATTAGAATGTGAAATGTACATCCATAGAACATGAATCTACTCAAAATTATATTTGA
Organism: Crocuta crocuta; assembly: GCF_008692635.1. Classification (NCBI taxonomy): domain Eukaryota; kingdom Metazoa; phylum Chordata; class Mammalia; order Carnivora; family Hyaenidae; genus Crocuta; species Crocuta crocuta. Next base: position 368,710 of record NW_027529673.1, read on the forward strand.
TAAACATTTCTTTGATGTTAATACTTGGGTTGAGGAGTAAATATCAAAAAGCTTGTGGAAATTTATCCTGTTCAATTCCAAGTTAAAATATCAAGTGAGAATCTTTGGGGTTTAAAAGAGTCCTTTTAAAATAAATTTTTATCCTGAGAATTTATATACTTTTCAAATTTTTGGAACAGAAATTAATAAACATATTAATTAAGTACATGGACTCTGGAGATGAATTCTTTACAATCTATCCCCAGTTGCCTTCCTGCTGGGATAGAGTTAGTTATAATTTGTAATCTTGGGGGTTAATTGTCCCAGTGGCATAGCACCTGACATTTCTGTCTGGCTGTTATTTGATAGGACATAGCTGTTTTGATACCAGAGACGTTGGTCTGGATATATATGTATGGTTGTTTTGAATTAGATGTGTTTTGATGCAGCTATTATCAAGAGATCATTAAGCTTTCAGCTTTTAAGAAGTTGCCAAGTACTGTTGAAACAGGCATCTGCACTGTTTTATCCCTGGACATCTTCGTATTGGTGGTTTCCACCTCTGGAGGCGAGAGACGGGGAGAGGCTCAGGGCTGGGATTAGGACTCTATCCAGCCCAAAAGGCTGGAGATGGAGTAAGAGTCCAGGATCAGATGAGAACCAAGGGTGTGGCAAGGGTTAGTGCTGGATTAGGACACAGGGAGTGAAAGGTCAGAAAAGGAGGAACGTTAGGGAATGTTGACATATTTGTAACCTGATTTGTTCTAAACCATAGTTGGGTCCAAATATTCTGGTTCAGCTGGCGAACAACCAAATTGAGACCGCATTGAGTCTTGCCATGAATAAACACATATTCCAGAGGGTTTGCTCTCTGCCACTCACTAGTTGTCTGACCTTAACTAGGTTACCCCTTTTAACCTGAGTTGTTTTCTTCTTCCTCCTATTCTTCTCCTTCAATGCTTATTCATTTATTTTGAGAGAGCAGGAGAGAGAGGATGCACATGCATGTGCAAGAGGGGGAGGGGCAGAGGGAGAAGGGGACAGAGAATCCCAAGCAATCTCCATGCCGACAGCGTGTGGGGACTGATCCCACAAACTGTGAGCTCATGACCTGAGTGGAAATCAACGAGTGAGATGCTTAACCTATTGTGCTACCCAGGTGCCCCAAACCTTAGTTTTCTTATCTGTAGAATAGGGATGCTTCTACCCACCTCATTATTTTGTTGTGAGAATTAAATGGGAAAATCTGTCCAAAATGCCTGGCGTGGCTTTTTCCCTGATCCCCAGAATTAGAAGCCCTGAATGCCTTTGACCTAAAAGATCTTTAAAGAAGGTGAATGTATCTCTTAAGGGTGTATCTCATACAGCTGTTACCTAGGGCTGTTTCCAGGAGAAAGAATGAGCCATAATGTATGTATGTAGTTAACATATCAACTTTTAGTTTAAAATGAAGGGATCTTTTTAAGCTTATGTATTTCAAGCATGATAAAGTTACAGGAAAGACAGTTTTGATTAAATTATGTTTTGTGCCTATGCCATAGTTGAGTCTCACCTGGGCACCCTTTTAAAAATTTCCTTAGAACTCTGTCCTTGCTTGTTAGTTAACCCACTTCTTACTTTCTGTCTGCTTTTTATGGGACCTTTTTCCCTTTTTGATTCTGGCAGGAGCTTATCAATCAGTTAACTAACTTTTTATTTAGCATTCTCATCTTTCTCTCACTTCTGTGTGTCTTTGTGAGTACTTCAGAACTTTTGGCTTATCTACATCTCATATGCTAGGCTGGAAGGGACCATAGAGTTTTCCAGTTTCCACACCATGTTTTCTGTTGAATAACTACACCCCATATATTTGTATAGACTGTAATGGTTAACTAACCAGTTTCAAGTCACTTAACTCATTAAATCTCCTATTTCATTGTCATTTTACAGAGAACTAATCTGAGGCAGGTAAACTGTGTGGCCAGGAAGACTGGATTTCCAGCTACTAATTATATTTTCTTCTTTTATCTCCCTTATTTCACCTATAAGAAAAGATTGGGAAGGGGGAAGGTGTTATCATTCAATGCACAAGTTTGTTTTCTCCTTTCTTGTCCAGTCTCTTCAAGATAATTTTCCTTTTACCTGGCCATGCCAAAATGAATTTGTCTTTAACTCTCTAGTAACTTTCTAACACTTGCATCTTTTGTGAGAGCTCTGAGTCAGTTGAGCTGTCTACTGTGCCACTATAGGTAGTTTGTTAAATGGTAGTTACTGTTTTCCTGGATTTTTAATCCTAATGAAGTGATTCCCAATACTTTTGCTGTTGGGCTTAGGATGTTATGATTTGAATTTATGGGTTGTGAGAAATTTTAACTGGTTAAAAGCATTCCAGGGGTTCTATATTTTAGTTTGAGTGACAGTGAAATATATAAGATATATGCAACAGAGTTGGGAGCTGGAGAGATGAAAAATGTAGAATAACTCAAATATCCAGGAGCTGTTTAAATAAATGCATACTCATATCCTCTTATATTTACATGTATAAGTGTGTGTGTACAAGTTTCCTAACCCTGACCTGCTAGAGTTATTTTATTCTAGCTTTTGAAAATTCAGTTTCTTTACATGATTTCTAATACTAAACTGTCTGTAATCAAGATTTTTGTGCTTTAAAATTTCCCCTTTCAGTTTAATATTTTGTTGCTCAGATCAGCTGTCAAAGTTCGACCCTGTGTTTATTCAGGGAGAGGAAATGAGTCCTCTTCGTGGAAAATATAGAAAAACCCCACTGATTTGGGCCTCATGTGATTCTGTAGGTGTGCACGTGGCTGCCCATCTGGTAAATGCCTTCAACTTCTCAGTGAACTACAGTGAGGATTTCGTTGAACTGAATGCAGCAAGATACCGAGATGAGGTGGGTGGTCTCCCTCTTCTCATTTTCCTTTCACTTGTCGTGAGGTGACTGATGAAGGTCTGTGATTTTCACAGAAAATTTGTACTTTGCTGCTCCCTTTGAGTGCTTTTAAAATGCAGTTGTCAAGTTGAGTTTTGTTCCTTTTCAATAGAAAATATAGGTGATTACTATTTCACAGTCTCTCCTGCTGAAAATGGGAGGTGGAGAGTGTCTACTTTTTATGCTCTGCAGTGTTCTGACGGCTGCCACTCAGGCCTGCCTTCTGCCTTCCCACAGTGTTGTCTGGTTCCTACCCAGCGGAGATGCCCAGCAGTGTCTTTACAGGGCAAAAGTTTTTTAAGAACTTGGATACTCCGCTTGGGTGAGAAAGGACAGAGACCCAGGTCGACTATTGATATTATATTCAATAATATTTTTTGAATATAATATTTGATCCTGGGTGATCAGTTTATTTGACTTAAAAAATATTACTGAATTCTAGTGATTACTCTGTTTTGTTTTAATCCTTGAAATAGGTGACCTTGGGCTGAGTTCTGTAGTGGGCATTATCTGACTTAGGGCGGCTGCTTTTCTCTATGTGAAGCCACGCATGAGATGAAATTGTATGTGCGGGGTGCCGGACGAAGCCTGATGAACACATGTATGGCCCTGGTTAGCTCTCTATTGCTCAGTACTTTCATTCTGAGTTTCCTTGGTCTTCCTTTGCTTTGTGCTAAGACTGCATCAAAATCAAACTGCTTGGGACCGAACTTGATCACACCTCCATCCTGTTCTGCTAAGTCTGGTAGTGACTTTGTAAGATTGTTCCCTCTCTTCTTCAACNCTTTCCTTGGTCTTCCTTTGCTTTGTGCTAAGTGCATCAAAATCAAACTGCTTGGGACCGAACTTGATCACACCTCCATCCTGTTCTGCTAAGTCTGGTAGTGACTTTGTAAGATTGTTCCCTCTCTTCTTCAACTCCGTTTTCTCTTTCGTGTATCACCTGAGTTATCTAGACTAATACTGCTGTGGTTATGTGCTTGATCTCCTTTTCAAAACAAAACAAAGGGAACACTAACAGCAAACACAGAAACAAGTCACAAAACTGAAATAGCAAGCAGCCTTTGCTAAGTTCTCTGACCAGACACTAGTATTCTTAAAAACGCCAAAATGATTTAACTGGTCTGGGTTGGAGTCAAGCACTGATAATTGCACTGAGCACTCAGCATTAAGAACCACTGACAAATCCAGCTTTACCACATGCCAGTGGAAGCTCTTCATATGTAATGATTTCAGAACGGAGCCACCACTTTTCTCATCTGCTGCTGCCTCCTCCTATTCTTCTGTCTTCCTCTGCCCATAGCACATGTATTTCCTGGTTGCTGCCTCTGGCATGCAGCTTTCTATGTATCTTTCTTTCTTTGTTTCTCCCTTTTGTTTTGGTAATCTCAGGTCTTTAATAACTATAATGGTACTATAATTTTCTTAAAAAAAGTTTATTTATGTATTTACTTGTTTTTGAGACAGAGAGACAGAGAGCAGGGTAGGGGCAGAGAATGAGGGAGAGAGAGAATCTCAAGCAGGCTCTGCACACTGTCAGCACAGAGCTCCATGTGGGACTTGACCTCACGAAACTGTGAGATCATGACCTGAGCTGAAATCAAGAGTTGGATGCTGAACAAACTGAGCAACCCAGGTTCCCCTAATGGGTCTGTCATTTTAATGTCGTATGCTTTTGCTTAATATTCCAATATTTTTAGTCATTTTAGGATCTGTAGTTATTAACTTTATTTCATTTTATGTAGGATATGTGCTCCAAGGAAAATATTTTAAAATTCAAGCAAACGAAGTTTGAAAAATGAAACCGTCTTCTCCGAAAGTAGCCATAGTTATAACTTTCTGTTCTAAGGTACTTTGAGTGGTAGTTTATGAAACATACTCATCAGTAATTTTCTTGTTTGCATAATTACATATGCTGTAGCTTGCCATATCAGAAAGTATGGAACTATCATTCCCTTCATATTAATATGTGATGGTTTATTTTTAGCTTTTTCCTTATTCACAGATGTTTAGGTTGTTTTTGAGTTTTTGTTATGAACCAGACTCCAATAAATTGATTTTTTTATATGCTTCCACTAGGCAGATTCCTAGAAGTAGAATTTGGTTTCAAAGTTATGCACATTTTTGGTTTTTTAAAAAAATTTTTAGGGGCGCCTGGGTGGCTTAGTCGGTTAAGCGTCCGACTTTCGCTTGGGTCATGATCTCGCAGTTCGTGGGTTCGAGCCCCGTGTCAGGCTCTGTGCTGACTGCCAGCTCAGAGCCTGGAGCCTGTTTCAGCCTGTGACTCCCTCTCTCTCTGACCCTCCCCTGCTCACGCTGTCTCTCTCTCTCTCTCTCTCCTAAAAATAAATAAAACATTAAAAAAAAAAAATTTTTAAAGTTTATTTATTTATGTTGAGAGAGAGAGCAAGAGAGAGCAGGGGAGGTGCAGAGAGAGGGAGAGACAGAATCCTAAGCAGGCTTCATGCTGTCAGCTAGGAGTTGGATGCAGGGCTTAAACTTGCAAACAACGAGATCATGACCTGAGCTGAGATCAAGAGTTAGCTGCTTAACCAACTGAGCCACCTAGGCACCTCACACATTTTTAATTTTGATGGGCAAATTGGCTTCCAAAAAGGCTTCACCAGTACACATACTTCTACCAAGTTTGTTGGAATGCTTATATCTACACCTCCCTTGTTGTTGTTTTTCATTAATTTTTTCCAGTCTGATGGATGAAAAATGGTAACCATTGCTTTAATTTATATTTCTCCTTTCTTTGTTTCCTTCCTTACTTCTTTCTCTTTTTTCTTCCTCTCTTCTTTATTTTTGAGCAACTTGTAGGTATCAGACAATGTGCTAGATGAAGATGAAAACACAAGTGCGCGTGCGTGCGTACACACACACACACTGCATGCAAAAATAGAGAGTCTACTGTGAGTTGTCTTTGAGAAAGATGGATTAGTGCCATGCACCATATTGTCCATGTGCTTTGTGCTCTCTCCCTGTGTTCTCCAGATTTCTAGTGACCTACTCTGCAGCTACTGGATGGCACACTCTTGATGATCCACCTGAATCTGCTTCCTCCTGTCATCTGTGAAACTGTCTCCTGCTGTCTCACATTCCATCTTTATTCCCTGGCAGTAGTGATTGTTCCATCCTCTGAGTTGCCACAGCCATTGGTTCAGATTTCTGGTATTACTTCTTTGTTCAGCTTGTCTTGTATTTTTACTAGCTGTTTATAGATTAGGTTCTCTAGGTTACCCTTTAGCTATGTTTGTCATGTCAGACGTAGAAATCATTTGGCCCCAACAGGATGAAGTTATGCTCTTGCTGGGCAAGTGGCCCTTAGTCAAGGCTTCTGCAATTATTTCATATAAATGGCTCCCCACTTTGTATATAGGTTGGCCTGACTCCAGATTCAATGGAGGCATTGGAAGGAATTTCTAAAGTTGTGCAATATTAAGCACCATTAGAATGAAAAACAAATCCACAAATCTACTGGGGATTGATCTCAGAAGATAGAAAGGGAGTTGCCTAAGGTCCATTACACTATGAGAGATGTAGTTTAAAGGAAAGATTACACTAATAATATTAATTTTTATATTTCTGAGTGCCAAGAACCCATTTGTTTTATTTGAGTATCATCACTACTTTTCACAGTATTTGTATTATTGTATTATTAGTATTAGTATTTTTTTGCACTAAATTTACAGGATATAGCCCTCCCTATATATTTTATTACCTTTGATTTTCACTGTCTTGACATCTTATAGGTGCAATTTGGCAATTATGGTAGACAGAATATGTATGAATGTTTCCACATTATAGCCAAAGGTATTGAGACTCCAAGTGTTCATAGTGTGGGCTTCAGGCCACTGCTCCTAACTTGTAATTAACCATGAAGTTGAAAGTGTACACTTTCTGACTCTTCATCCAGTGCTCTTTCATTCTCAGAAAGATAATCTTCTCTGTTGGATTTTGTACTTGTTATGATCTCCTCTAGTGTCATGAAAACATTATGAAACTTAGTTGAATTCTCATTTCCATTGGGAGAATGCATCTTAAATACCTAATGGATCTCATACCCATCAGATTCCTTGTAGAATTTTACATTATCAATGTTCTATTTTTCAGTCAATTTTTTTCCCTTTTTCTCAGGATCCTAGAAAACTTCTCTTCACAACTGGTAAGTTGTTATTCATTGCTCTTTCTGTAGATTCAGGGAAATATCTGAAAATAAGCACCATCAAATGACACAGCAATTAAATATATGTTAAGATATAACATGGGAAATTTGCAGTCAGAACCAATGGTAGGAATTGAAGCATAAGTTTGCAATGAAAGCAGGGGACAAGGCAAACAGTGGGGTTCAAATGAATAAAGAGTAAAAATAAGTAAACGCATTTGCCTTCCATATGTTCTTCCAATGACAACAGTGTGATGCCATGGGCTATTGAGGACCTGCTTTGTGCCCACGGCTGTGGCAAGTCCTATTGGAGATGATACACACGGAACAGGCTCTTACCCTCAAGGTACTGGAGAGAAACACCAAGCACTCTTGAGTATCAATGTGCGTCTTAAAACTCAGTAATTTCATAGAATATTTTGTCATCTTTAGAACCTATATTAAAAAAGGAGGAACAGTTATTAAAATTCATTATTTTCCGTGCAATGGGCCTCCTTTTTCATTTGTAATTTACTTTTCCTTTCCAAGCATATTGTCCATGAAATCTCAGTCTCGACTATTAATTCGCTAAAGCGCTTTTAAACATCTCAAAATTTTGTCCTGTTGATAGTATAAATCTTGTTAAAATTCTTATCTTTCTCACCTTTATATGGTGAAAGGAGAAAACTGCATATAGGGGATTTTTAGCTCATATTTCAGTGCTAAGGATGATTACTAGGTAGTTGAGATGGTCTGTCATAAAGGCTTGGCTATCACAAATGCCCTATTAAGGATCAGAATTGCATAGAAGACTGAGGTGCATGGCTCTTTCAAATTCATTGTTTTTCTCTTAAATTAATATTATGATGAAAATAGCAACAATTCAGACGTTTTTTCCCCTTCCTTCTCACAGTGAGGACATAACCAGCATATTTTAATTTATAAAGTATATGGTGCTTTTCCTGCCTATATATGTGAAGTATTCCACAGTTTTCTCTTAAGGAACACAATTTAGTTTTGTTTACAACTTTGCTCATTGAAAACATGTTTTTCATTTAAGCCTTAAGAATTGGATGAGAAACAAGAGGGAGAAAAAGCAGAAAAACAAAACCTTATGTGTGAATCAATGTATTTTTTGGTTCATATGAATTAATTTCACAGAAATAATCCAGAACTTTAATATTATTTTGCACACCACAAACATGGGAACATTTAAAATGTTTGGGAAAGTTTAGTTTACAAAAATTTAAAAAGATGTCTTATGTGACCAAAATATTATATTCAGAGTCTTAGTATAATGAATACTTACATATAACCAGGCGATCTTTCCATCTAGCCTGAAACCCCACCATCCTATATTTCCCAGAAGTTTCCATGAGTGGTATTGGACTAAGTAGAGATGATACTTAAAAATACAAATTTCCTGGCTCCATCCTATAGTCTCTGTAGTGTGACCAGATAGTACATTTTATTAACCTTCCCAGCTTCTCTTTCACTCTTACTGAGCATCTATCTCATCATACTCTCAGAATTCCCTTCTCGCAACACCTAACTTTTATCTACTCTCTTACCCTATTCTCTCTCTCTCAGTCTCTTCTTTTTTACTCTGCTCAGTTTCTGCTCAGCCCTCCAGCCTCAGCTGACACACCCCATCATGCGCAAATTCTTCCTTGATTCCACTAGGCAGAGTTCCTCTCTTTTTCGGCATGGGTTCCTAAGGATATGTTGTTGGAGAGTACTTTATTTCTGTGCATGCATGGTCTTTTCCAGGTGAAGGTGAGTTCTCCAGTATGAGGCAGGGCTTCCCCTAGGGCATGCAGAGAGTCAGGTACATTTTTGGTGGGGAGGGAGGTTTCTGTCACTACAAACAACTTGAATCCAAATCAGTATATCAGCATCATTTTAGTGTCTTAGTCTACACCATTGCATGAAGGAAATTTTGTGCTGGCCAAAAAGAGCCACCTACTTCCCAGGTTGTCAGCTTGGAACACAGGCCAGAACCCCTATGTATGAGTCTAGAGCTTCTAGGGCATCTGATTGACCCTACTGAGTAGTAGGTGAGAGAACAAAGCAGAATCAAAGGAGAACAAGAGGAGAAGAGACAGTTTTCTACAAATAGACTAAGTCTAGCTTTGTATTACTAATAAGTGTTGTTAGGTACAGTACCTAAGAAAAATCAAGTTTCTGATGGAGGAACACATGCACGTTTTTTAGATGTTCTAATGATAAAGCCTACTTTTTATTGGTTAATATATTTCTTGGATTTTAGGTTGTTTAATGTTACATAGAATCTTCTCTCTGTCTTTAAACATTTTTCAATGTAGTCTACAGCTGAGAAATTAAGATTGTTTTGTAGAAAGTTCAAGTGACATGAAATATGGTAGTTAGATCACTCAGTAAGAAGCGTTAAAACATTGAGAATTTATAATATAAAACAAGTTTAAAAGATTAGATTATTCAGACATGGATTTAAAAATATTTAGTATGTCACTTCCAAATTTGGTAGTACCTTGTATGATGAGAATAAAATGCATACTATCCAATTTCAATTAGAAAAACCCTCAAACACAAAAAGAATTGTGTTTCCAGTTATGTTGGAAACAAACAGGATAATGAGTACAAGGTGGTATATTTCTGACCACATCTGGATATAGATGAAAATGATCTCTCAGTTTCTTCTAGACTTGGGAATATAGTGCAGTCATTCATTTTAAAGGCAACTAATTAATGAAATCTAGTATGCATAGATACAAAGTAATAAGAATGAACATACAGGCATGTCGTTTCCTAAGGAAACAACTGTAGGTATTTTGCTTTATAATTGGAAGGATTCAAAGAGTTCACAGTATAATTCACTTTGGCAAGTAGCTTGGCCCAGTAAGCTTTGACTAGCTCCGTAATTTCCAACCTATGCTTCCTAACTCAGAATGTGTGTAGTAATAGAGAATAATATATTGGGTCTTAGCTGAGCTGTCATCAAAAGCTAGGTTAGGGTGCCCTTTGATGTACCGTGGAATACACTCAATGCTTAGCTCCCTTGTAGCACTTAATGCCCTATGTTGCGTTTGTCTATCTTCCACACTGGATTAGAATTTCTTTCAGAGGAGGATTCTTTTTTTCTGTCACTTAATAGTACATTACAGATGCCTGGAAGATATTCACTAAAGGTAAAAGCCATTTGTTTAACTCTACTGCTTTTTACATAGATCTTCTTTACATCTAGATAATCAGTTAGCTAACTTGTTTAATTCCAGTGTAAGTAAATCATAGCTTCTTAAGTTACTCCTTTTTTTTCACCATTGTAGTTATAATTTTTTTCTTTTCATTGTTAATTATAAGTAACTTTTTCTTCTTCATTACTTCATCTATTACTTTATAAATTATAAACTCTGGTCTTTTTATACTTCAGGGAGATAGAAAGGAAACATGAATCCTTTAGATAAAAAGGATAACTTCATAAATCTGAAAGAACATTAAAAAGTGTTGAATTGATTCTCCTAAGTCTCCAGATGAGTTCCAGTGAGATTGGGGTTTGGCCTAAGGGACAGTAACAGGACCATTAATCCCAAGATGTGCATCCTGTCGGCTAAGTTGTCTACTTCATCTTCAAATGACTGATTTCAACTATTTCACCCCCTCTAAGTCTTTCCAGTATGTTTTCTGTGTTCTGCTGTAGAAGGAGTTCTCTAGTTAAGTATTTGAGGAAAAGATGTTTCTTGTTTCTTTGTGTTAGTACTTCCCAGAGACTTTAATATACTAACATGTTCTGTGACACTTTAAAGAATGGTTATTACATTTTTGAGTAATAGAAATTAATATCTCAAGGAATTAATGTTCAAATAATATACTTTGGAAATTATGCCTCTATACTAAACATACTCAGTTTTTTCAGGTGTCCTGCTGAAGTGATTTGTAGACATTCCATAGCTAATCTTGGCGTATTTAGAACCACATGGGAAACCGTGTATGCAGACACAGTAGACCTTAATGAAGTCCCAAGAAAATTACTGGAAAGGCTTCTCCAACCACAAATTTCACATCATGGAGCCATCTGGGATTCTATCATTTATTTATTCATTTGGCCAAATAAGGTTTGGTTGTTTTTTAAACTACTTGAAGCCAGAGAGAAAGACCTCCTCTTTTTTTTTCTTCTTTAAATTTATTGAGTTATAATTGAAGTACACTATTTTATACATATGTAAATTATGCTATTTGATTGATTTTTGACATAGGCATACACTTGTGAAACCAAGACCAAAATCAAGATAATAAACATATCTATCATTCCGCAAAGCTTTTTGTGCCTTTTTAATGCCACCTGCAATTGATCTGCTTTCTATCACTGGAGAATGGTTTGGATTTTCTAGAATATTATATAAAAAGAATCACAGAGTTTGTACTCTTGGGATTTCTTTAAGGGGAAGAGTGTCTGACTTTTTTCACTCAGTCTAATAATTTCGTGATTCATGTATGTTGTTGCATACGGCACATGATGGTTTTTTTAAATTGTCAGTTAGTGTTCCAGGTAGAGATAATACCACAATTATTTACCTATTCATCTCCTGATAGAAATTTGAATTGTTTATAGGCTTTAACTGATAAAAACAAAGTGACTATGAATATTTTTGAACAAGTTTTTGTACGGATATGTGTTTGCGTTTCTTTGGGAGAAATACTTGGGAGTGGAAAGGCTGGGTCCTTTTGTAGGCATGCTGTTTTTTGTAAATACTGTTTTTCTGTACTATTAGTCTTCTAGTGTGAACTAGTTATATATAGTCGTCTTGTTCTTCTTTTACCTCTAGGAAGTTAGTATTCACCTGGGGCAATAGGAAATATGGGAACAGAGGGCCCTGGGAAAGAAGTATAGAGAAGAGATTATATGGATTATGCACATCAAGAAAGGCAAGTCTTGTTAGGCTTCCAAATCTGTATATTGGGAAGACTGAGGAGGAGAGAGTATTCAAGTATAAAGTATACAAAAACTAGCTCCTTAATTTCTCATGTGGCTCTTTACAAGTAGAAACTTATTTCTACTGTACTGAGATTTCTAGCATTTTCCAGTGATTCTAAACTATTGGAATCCTAATGATGCACACCCATATCATTCCTATTTGTTCCCAGCTTGTCTGCTCCTGCTAGGGGCTTATAGTCCATGGTGGCCTTTCTCTGTTCTAGGTGCTTCCTTGACAAGGACAGAAGCTGGGGGATGTCTATACTTTTGGAGACACAATTGTTTCAGTAGCTTTCCATAAAGATTTAAGATGGAATCTCTCAGCTAGGGTATTTAGGGCTTACTTTTGCTTGTATGATTGTAAGAGCAAATAACAGTAGTCTGTAGACAGGATATTTTATTTGGTATTAATAGAATAAATTGAAATGTGACTCTTGTGATTTTAGTTCTTTTTGATCCAGCATATCAACCATTCATTTTGGATATGCTATACAGGGTAATATTGGATTTAATCATCTATCGCATCAGTATTAAATTTGAAAAGCATTGCACATTTTTTTCTTTGCTAAAAAATGATTATTATATCAGAAGCACCTATTAACAACCTGTTTTCCATACTAAGGAGACAGGCCTGCAAGCATTCTTAAAACATCAGCACTGTAATTCTTTTTTCTTGAAATCTATAGTTTTTTGTTCTACAGTTGAAGTTGTGGTTTTTAGAAAGCTTTAGGTTTTGTTTATTTTTTCTTTAAAATTATTCTGGGTAGTGGAGCCCGAAAGAAATTATTTGAATTGAGACTGGAAAAGCTACTAGTTCCATAAAAGGAGGTCTGAGAGAGTCAGGGAGTTTGAATACTGTAGTGGAGAAAACCAAAATGGTAAAAGGTGTTGGATATCAACTCCATCCCATTGTATATTTTTTTCCTCCTTTAAAACAGCTTTATTCATGTAGAATTAAGAGCTAATAAATTGCATCCCTTTAATACACACTCTTTCATAAGTTTTAATACTTGTGTATATCCACAAAACCATCATCACTATCAATATAAGGAATAGATCTTAACACTCACCCTTTAAAATGTCTTTGTGCCTTTGGAAGTCTTTCCCTCCTGCTCCTCCTTGCCTCCCTATTAAACATATGGTTAATTTTTCTCTGTTGTTTTCATTACTGACATTTGACATCTTGTATGCATTTGGTATAGCATGTCCCCACAGAAGTATGTACACATCCACCACTCTGAGTGGGATACATGAAAATACTAAGGTGGACTCTTCTTTTAAAGGGAGAAAAGATTGCTTTGTTTTAAGTACCTTGAGCCTGTGCTAATTTTAAAAAGGCTTTTTTTTTCTTGGGAGGGAACATACAAAGAGATATGTGATTTGAATTGGGCTTCCCACAGAGCAGCATAGTCCTTTGGCTTTTAAGGTAATAATTTTTTGTACTTTTTTTCTCAGTATGGTTTAAGTTAAATGTACTTATATATATTTTTTTAAAGTTCCTGGCCTGACAGGGGTCTGCATGGTATTGGTGCTCTTCCTGATGATTACAGCTTCTACATATGCGATACGGTAAGTGTCAGACCAATTATATCAGTGTTTGCTGGCCCAAATATTTAGGTTTTCCTCAGATTATCTTAATTTTCATATGTAGAACAAGTCTTGATTAACTGAAATGCTTAGCCAGTGCAATCAGTATTCTGGTAAATGGACTATTTTGGAAAACTAAGAGTGAAGTAGAGACATTTCCATATATCATTTCCTGCTTTTGAAAAATCCCTTTGTTTAGTCAAGCATTCTGTGTTGATAAGGAAACATATGTGGAGAGTTTTTGATGACTGAGGAAATTTGAGTTCTTCAGGGTCATCTTTCTGAAGGACAGTGTATCTCTACAAGACATGAGACTGTAATCAACATGTATGCAAAGGAATATAACATAATTATTTTATGACTTGTTTCCTGCTGCAGTTTATTGTAGTACTCTAAATGAAGCTTTGGGAACATGGTTCATTGACATCTGCTAAAATCATCGAAAATATCTGCATGCATATTTATTCTTCTTGTTATGAGATTTTGAGCAATTGCAGGCATACGTTTTCATGAACACTTTCACATGTTCTTTCTGACGGATACATTCTGTATGTCATAATATTTTACAGCATCTTATGTTTCTGGTTAAACATTTTGGGTAAGATAGCAAAAAGAAAAAATAATGCATAGTATTCAAAAATCCCCAATTATTGTACTTGAGATGGGAAATTTAATAGAAATGCACACACATTCGTGTTTTGAAAATAATTACCCAATACAATATTAAAATGAATCTGTCTTTGCACTTCTGACCACATCTCTGTACATATTCACACACCCCAAAATGTCACAAGTAAACTCACCACTCGGAGTTTAGCAGTATAAACTTTCTGGTTTGATGTTTATAGGCTTAATCCTCCTTGCCCTTGATCACTCAGTCCCCAACTCCTACTTCCACCAACATCGCTCTCTTTTTCTCCCTTTCACACTACTGATCTCTCTCTTCCTATGTCTACGTATTTTACTAATACAGGATCATGTTAAACGTTATTTTAAATCTGCTTTTTATTTAAATATGTTAGAAACATTTTTGTACATTTAAGAAATATTTCTCTCTCTTCCTCTTTACTGTTAGAACATAATATCATCATATATATATAGCTTTCCCTATTCTCCTATTGTTGGATATTTTAGGTTGATTCCATTTTTTATAGTATTTGAGTTCTGAAGCAAACACCCCCATCCATATGTCTTTGCATACTTTTTTACTTACGTCCTAAGGAAACTATCTAGATGTAGAATGCCTTGGTGAAACAGTAAGCACACTTTTAAGACTTCTCATAAGAATTAAAAAATCTCCTTACAGGAAGGCACACCAAATCTCTAACATTAGTACTTGAGAGTGCCAATTTTGTGGGGAGAAATTTTATTTTAGTTAGGTAAAGCATATTAAGGAACATATATTTTTCAGTTTGGAGTATTCTTAAAGGAATATAAGGGCATCTGACATATTATTTGCAAGATTAAAGATCTATGAATGTTCTACATCTATTAAAAAATCCTTAATTGAGAGATAGTTTTGTAAAATGGAACATAAAGATCAGCTTCTATTTTCAACTGAGCCTTATATTTGTACTCATAATAATTCAGTGAATGTTCATTAATCTTCAGTTTTTCATTTCTTTAAGAGACTATAAAACCAACTCTGCTTTTCTTCAAGCTGTATTGTGAGAATCATGGAATTCTTAAATGGATCATGGAGATAATCTTTTTCTTCTTTACCAGTGAGGAAATAAAGCGTTGGAGAAACTAAGAGAATAAATAGCTCCAATATTTGGTTTCTTTTTTTCTTCTAATGTTTGATTTCTAACAGTTGAATATAGTCTAGTAATTCACCAACGGTTTAGTATGGATCAATCTATTAAAATAAGTTTTATATATTTTAATAGCAGGTGACAGGAATACAAACATACTTTTATCTCAGTAGATTTTTAAGTGGTGGTTATTAAATCTGAGCTCTAGTTGTGAATTAAAATTGGCAGAGTAAACTAGGAAGTAATTTGCTTTATAGAATTAAAAAATATAAAAGTCAGAACTATGAACTCATACGTACAAAATAAACATGAGATACATTCCTAAGAAAATTATGCCAAAAGTGATTATTTTTAATTCTACCATTATTATATATGATAAGAAATGAAACATTTAGAATTATTAGAAAGAATGCAACAATGAATCATCATTATTTCCAGAAATGTATATGTAATTATCCGGCCAGAAAATCCAAGAGAATTATGGAAAAAATTAGTGTTATACCAAATAAAAGAATTGTATTATGTAAATGAATACAAAACAAATATTAAAAATAGCTTTTATATAATAGGTATTATCAGATTGAAAACTAAAAAGGTACCACTCACAATCGTAACAAAAACATAGAATATCTAGAAATAAACTTAATAAGAAACTAGTTGAAATCTATGTAGAAAAGCACAGAACTTCACTGACAGAAATGAGTGGAGATTTGAATAAAGATTACATACTGTAAAGATGGAGTTCTTCCTCATTCATTTTGTAGGCTTGTTGCAATTCCCATCAAAATACAAGATAGATTATTTTGTTTTTGAATGTTGCAAAAACAGTTCTAAAGTTCACCTGAGGGAACATTGAAGTACATGTTCCAAAGAGAAGTAAAAGAGCGAATGTGGCTTACTAAACATTAACACAATTAAGCTTCAGTAACTTCAAACAGAATAGGACTTAATTGCAAAAATTACCAAGGAATTGAACCTAATGATAGAGTTGATAGAAAGCCCTGTAGGAGATTTTGGTATATATAAAAAGCTGCCAAGTAATAAAGAGGCCATTACAAACTTATGAGGAAAGTAAGGCTTAAGTGAATAAAATTCGAGATAAATTAAGAGGTAATTGTAAAAAAAAATTATACCATTAAAAATTTAGAAGAAACTTTGCCCAATAATAAATTCTTACAAATATATGGAACATGTTTAAATTATATGGAACATACTTAAAATTTAAATAGTTTACACAAAGTAATTAAGAAAAATATACTGTAAAAATGGCTATTATCATGAAGAGATAAATCACAGAAGAATTTAACACAGAAACGAAATCATACCCAATTCCATTTACATAAAGTGATGAAAATGTATAAAGTGGAATCTGGGTTTGGGGAAACAGGCTCTTTTACCCTACAGTTGGGTTTATAATTGATAAAACGTATTCAGAGAACAATTGGCAATGTGTATCAAAAACAAAATGTGTCCTTCAATGTAGTAATTCCACTTCTGGGAGTTTCGGTTCAAAAAGATTCAGATATGTACAAAAAGGCATATGACCCAAGGATATGAATGACCTTGGTAATAATAACAGAAGCTGTAGATGAAGTAAATGTCAAACAAATTGGATATTGCTTAACTCAGGAGTTATGAAATTTCTAGGGATCATATCAGACTCTTCTCAGAAGCTTTTACTAGTATCTGCCCTCCACCTCCAAGATTCTGTTATTTGAATATCAACCCAGACATATGAAAGAAAATATCTGTTAGTCTTTTTACTTTTCTGAAAATTTCATAAATTGTGCTTACCATACCACTTCTTTTTTAGGCTCTGTCCTCCCCCAGGGCAATAACACCAAGTTGTTATTTTTAGCATATAGACTGTTCAGGAAAATAATGTAAAACTCTAACGAACATCTATTTAATTTATCTCATTTTACTTTCCTTTGGAGTACTCTCACACTATATATTGGGATGGGGGAGTATTTGTTTTAGATACCATCTGAAAATTGAGAATATTGATCAAAAGGACAGTAAAAGTACATATTAGCAGCCTATTAACTACTCCTCAAACTCATAATTACTTTAAACATTTCATTTTAATTCTTTCCATGTGTCTTTATTTGAAATACAAAGAACCTTCAAAATTATAAAGTATTATAATATTGTGTCAGTTCTCTCTGCATGGTATGTTAATACTTTGATCTTAATAGATAAATCTCAGATGAACTCCTATTTTAACTTTCTTCAATTTTGACATGTGTTTGAAATGATGGAATGTAAAGTGGCATTGAAATTAAATTATTTGTTTTTTCAGAGTTTCTAATTATGACATCTTCTGGTATACTCATAATCTCTTCTTTGTCTTCTACATGCTGCTGATGTTGCATGTTTCAGGGTAAGTTTAAAAAATATTTTAACATATTTTTAAAATTATGTGTAACCTAAAAATGGGGTAATGGCAGATATATCTATAGAAATTTTTATAGGAAGTGGTAAAATTATTTGGTTACTTGGAATTGAGGGCAGTGTCAAGAATGAAGAAATAGTTTTATTTTTATCATAGCATATATTTTTTTAAAGTTTATTTATTTGAGAGAGAGAGAGAGATTTTATACACATAAGTGTAAGCAGAGAGGATGGGGCAGAGAGATAGGGAGAGAGAAATATCTCAAGTAGGCTCTGTGCTGTCAGCTCTGAGCCTGGCTCAGGGCTCCATCTCCCAAACTGTGAAATCATGACAGAAGCTGAAATCAAAAGTTGGGCACTTAACTGACTGAGCCACCCAGGCGACCCTATCATAGCACATTTTAATGAAACTAGTATAAACATATATTAAAATTATATGTAGTATATCAAAATATATTAAAATAGAAAGACAATTACTTCTCCTACAATGTTGCAGTTTTTAACATCTCTATATCAAGAGGTTATATCTTGATAACTTCGAAGAGAAAGTTAATAAGAAATGAAAACCTTCAAGAAGGTATTTTAATGTTTCCTAAAAATTTAGGAATTCCTTATGTCTTGCTGCTGCGGAATTTGTAACAATACAGTTACCAGTGTTTAGTTTAAAAAGGCCTAGCAGCCTGTAGCAACATTTTTCTAGATACGTCTTCTGAGGCAAGGGAGTTAAAGCAAAAATAAACTATTAGGACTACATCAAAATAAAAAGCTTCTGCACAGCGAAGGAAATACCAAAACTAAAAGACAACCTACTGAATAGGAAATGATATTTACAAATGACATATCTGATAAAGGGTTAGTATACAAAATATTTAAAGAACTTACACAACTCAGCACCAAAAAAACCCAAATAATCCTATTGAAAAACAGACCGTTCTCCAAAGAAGACATCCAAATGGCCAACCAACACATGAAAAGATGGTCAGCATCACTAATCATCAGGGAAATGCAAATCAAAACCACACTGAGGTATCACCTTACACCTGTCAGAATGACCAAAATCAAAAAATTTTTAAAAAGTAAAAAGTCCTACCCACAAGAACAGTTGCAGAGAAAGCCTAACGTTTACAATGATCAAAGAGAAGGATCTGTCAACAACATCAGAAGATCACAAAGGGAAAAAGAAAGTATCCTAAGCTTGTTACAAATAATATACACCAATTATTCTGAAAAGTATGTCACCTCAAGCAGTGGACACAAAGGTATGGTGCTTAATATAATCTATTAGGTTAGAGGAAGGAAATATATATATTTTTGTGTCTGCATGATCACTAGAGTGGACTATGGTTTTTTCTTGAGACTCACACTAAT
Source organism: Crocuta crocuta (assembly GCF_008692635.1). NCBI lineage: Eukaryota > Metazoa > Chordata > Mammalia > Carnivora > Hyaenidae > Crocuta > Crocuta crocuta. The sequence goes on from NW_027529673.1 coordinate 387,819, forward strand.
ATGACACAATAGGCCATTGTTTGGCATCAGCTTCACTTGATTGAGTAGAATGATACAGGACAGAAACATGGAAAATCAATAGGATAATGTTAGGTCCTTCTTCTGCGGGGAGTCCCTCTGGTTGTCCCACCTCCTTTCCCTTACCTCCCATGTAGTAACTCAGTTTTGAGATGAATAGATGGGTAGGCATGGACTCCCTTGCTTTGGGTAAGGCTCATGATCCATAGGAACCAGTGTCTCAGTAACAGCCCAGATCTCCTCAAGGGATGCCCTCAGTTGCAAGGGCACACAGGAAACTGAGGTCTGTGAGTCCTACATGAGTTTATAGTTCATTCATAGTCCTCCTGGTGCAGATGCATTCCACCATTAATAAACAATGTTGCCTGGAAACACAGCTGGCATTCCCCATTTATCATAGCCCAAGATGTTTCCAGGGAGACAGTGTTTGGAGAAAGCTTCAGATCTGCTGTTAATCCTTTCCTCAGAATGTTTTATAATGTACTTTGTCAGTACAGTAGGTCATATACATAAATTATGTATTTATTTCAGGGTGCATGTTCAAAATGTTTTTTTTTCTCTCTTGTTTTTAGAGACCACTGGTTTAAACAGCTGTATTATATGTGTCTTTCTTCTGTGTCCTGGCTCAATTTGTTCTATACTGGGTTTTAGAACATACAGTTGTAGAGCATCAGAAACATGGCCACATTTATAATCCTGACTTCCATTTAGTCATTCCTGCCACACAGGGAAGAGGGTCATGGTCTGAGGAAGCTCTGGATTCTATTCTTTTCCCTTTATGTGGATAATATGTTCTATGGAATATGAAGACACCAAGAAAGCTCTCCGTACAGAAAATTTGTGTTCTTTAAATGGCTTGGCTTGTTTGCCTGTCAGGGCTATTATCATAAAATGGACTATGAGTAAGCAGATGCTACTGATGATAACAGTAATTTAAAACAATTACACAATGCTTACTATATGCCCAGGATAAATTCAAAACGATTTAGATGCTTGATGTCTCCAAGGACCACGGTTTTATAAGGATAAACAATATTGTCAAACCCCCTTCACAGATCAGAAAACCAAAGTATAGAGAGTAAGTAACTTGTGAAAGTTTACCCAAGTGATGGATCCTGGATTCAAATTCAGGCATTCTTACTCAAAAACTCCCATTTTTTTTCCTGTTAGGTTCTGTATTTTTAGAAAGACTTGTATTTAGAATTTGGTGTTAAGAATTTTTTTAAGGTTAATATCTTGATTTACCTGGGATTGTGATCTCTCTCATACATCTATCTGTAACAGAGAGAAAAATGCAATCATTTGTTAGTATAATTAATTATGCATTCTTTTGCCTTTATGTTGTATTAAGTTAGAACTGAAAAGATCTGTTTCTTTGTAATTCAAAATAGAGTAAATTTTTTTAAAGGTTCAGAAGTTCAAACAGATTTCTTAAGCTTAAAGAGGATTGTATTGAGAGTTCTTTCTTCATTTTTTAGACATAAAAGGAGGCATATTTAAAGTTTGATTTTACTTTTGTAGAACAAGGACCATAAACAGAAAGTGACTTTCATTTATGCAAAGAAATAACAAAAGGCACCTGCAGGATGAATTCTATACAATCAATTTCTTATACCTATTTAATTAATAGTTATATACTATTAGTAAAAAACAATTACTCTAATATTGAAATCAGTGTCATACAGCAAATACACAATCCAAAACCATTGTAGAGTGCACATTTTTTGTGAAATTAAATTTTTATTGAAGTATAATTGACAAAATAATATATGTATAGTATATTGCAAATTATATATATTTTAAGTTTTTTTTTACAGTATGATTATATACATATATGTTGTGAAATGATTACCTCAATCAAGTGAATTAACACATCCATAACTTAAGTTACCTTTTAATTTTCCCCTGGTGAGAATGCTTAAGATCTACTCTTTTAGGAAATCTCAAGTATACAATATTTTATATTTAATGTAGTTGTCATGCTGTACATTAGATCCTCAGAGCTTATGCTTCTTATAGCTAAAAGATTTTAACCCTTTGAAGTTCAATTTTGAATATAACCACACAGATTACGCTTCTTTTGTGGGAAAACTTACTAGTGGTAAGTCTTACAGCTTTTTCTTTTTCTTTTTAAAATTTTTTTAAATGTTTATTTATTTTGAGAGACAGAGAGTGACAGAAAACGAGCAGGGGAGAGTTAGAGAGAGAGGGAGACACAGAATCCAAAGCAGCCCACCAGGCTCTGAGCTGTCAGCCCACAGCCCAATGTGGGGCTCAAACCCATGATCCGTGAGATCATGACCTGAGCCAAAGTCGGATTCTTAACCAACTGAGCCATCCAGGCACTCCTCTTACAGCTTTTTCAAAGTGAAACATTTCCAAAAATTTTTTATTTTATTTTAAAGGATCTGTTTATAAGGAAATCTATTGAAATTATTATCCTTTGTGCCAATATTGAGAGCTTAGACAAGTCTTTGATTATGAAATATTTGATAATTTCATTCTCTAGCTTTGGGTTATATGAGTAAAGTGCAGTTATTCAAAAAAAGTTTCTTGAGTTTATACTGAGATTTCTGTTAAAGAGCATGCTTTAGGTTGGAAGAGGAAATCAGCATTTTCTGGGCATCTCTCCATCAGTATGCTAAGTACTATAATGAGGGATAGAAGAACAATATATGATCTTTAGGCCTCCAGCATTGGTAGTTAGTTTGCAATTAAAAGCACGAGTTGAAAGAACGAGAGAGGGGTACCTGGGTGGCTTAGTCAGTTAGGCATCTGACTCCTGATTTGAGCTCAGGCTCAGGTCATGACCTCATGGTTCATGAGATCAAGCCCTGTATTGGGCTCTGGGCTGACAGCACAGAGCCTGCTTGGGATTTTCTCTCTCCCTCTCTGCATGCCCCTCTGCCTTGTGTGTATGCTTTCTCACTCTCTTAAAATAAATAAATACACTTTAAAAAAAAAAAGAACTAGAGAGAATTTTAGACTCAAGAATTCTAGTAGTTCAAAGAATTGAAGAATTGATGTAGGCTAGAAATTTTAGAAAATTTGAGACTTCAAGGATGAAGCTATTAGAAATTGTTGACTGCTTTCTCTACTTAAGCAGACTTTTGCAATAGGAAGATCAGTTGCTTCTGATGATTTTCAGAGGTCCATTTTACTTTCATAGAATGTCAAGTTTTGAAGGAAGCTTAAAAGATATCGTGAGAAAGATGATTTGAGTCTCCCATGCAATCTAAGTAAATCTCTAATTTTGAAAAGCCCATTCTGTCTTTGGGAAGCTGATTTTCACAAAGTTCTTTTTCTTTTGGGCCAGAATTTATTTTACTTTAATTTAACCCAATGACTTCAATGTCTGTGACTATAGACCATGGAAATTCAGTCCCTCTTCTTTACATTCTGTTCATCTGTTCCTTGCTTTATAATATTTCATGGCTCATCATTATTCTGAACTTAAAAAAAAGACATTCATAGTTAATATTCATTGAGTACTTATCTTGTACCTTACTAATGTTTGATCTCATTAAATCCTCCCAACAATCCTGGTAAAATATGCTCTTATTATTATTATTATTGCCATAATGTTATATTTTATATTATTATCATTTTATTATTATTATTAATTATATCTTGCCCAGGTAATAGAGCAGGAGCAGTGAGAGGTGAAGGAACTTCTTAAAAGTCATGCATAATAAGTAGAAGAGTTTGGGTTTGAACCCAGGGATCAGATTCCTGAGCCCACATTCCTAGCCACTAAATTAGGCTGGCTGCAATTTGGTATGGCTTCTTTTGTACCCTTTTTATTTTTTTTTTAACTTTTTAAAAATATGTTATTTATTTTTGAGAGAGAGAGACAGACAGAGAGAGAATGAGTGGGGGAGGGGCAGAGAGAGAGGGAGACACAGAATCTGAAGCAGGCTCCAGGCTCCAAGCTGTCAGCACAGAGCCCGACATGGAGCTTGAACTCACCAGCCATGAGATCATGACCTGAGCCAAAGTCATATACTTAACTGACTGAGCCACCCGGGTGCCCCCCCTTTTATTTATTTTAACGTTTTATTTATTTTTGAGAGAGAGAACTTTGTATCTCTTTTAAAGCTGGAAATCAAATTAAATGTAGTATTCTTGGGTATGTAATATGACATTGGCAACATGGAAAGTTTATTTTTCTTGCTCCAAATATTTTGGTCATTATTTAGGACCTGATTGCCTTGTTCCATGATTATCCATGCCCTTAGCTTAACCTAATTTTTATACTTGTTATCTATGTTTTAGAATTTTTTAATTCTTTATAAGCAAATCTATTGAATGACACCATTAAAAAATCCATTTCTTATACACCAAACTCAGATGTTTCTTTTCAATGGTCAAATGTAACTAAAATACACTAATTTTCCTTTCCAAGAGGTCACTAGAGCATGGCAATTAAGAGCTATACCATTAATAGCTATATGACCTTGCCAGATAATTTGTCCTTTCTCTTTCTTAACTATTAGATGGGATTAATAAAGTCACCTATATCAGAGGGTTGTTTCAGGTTTAAATAAGTGAATGCTGCAATATAGGCATAACAGAGACATACTCAAGCATTAGCAAAAAAATTTATACTTGTACCAAACTAATAGCTGTATTAGGAAGAAACTCTGCATTTAACTGTTTGAAGAATCTGTTTTTTAATAAAGACACCACACTTTTGAAGAGCCCAGATTTTCGTATCTGTAAAGCAATCTGATAAATGTATAATGAAAACAGTTTAGCAGATCAAAAGAATATTTCTTGAAAGGGCAACATTTTTTATGACATTATTAGGTCTCAAAAATTCAATTGGTGTTAACAATAAAGGTTTATTTTGGGACTTGCAAGACAAGCCTCCTCCTGGGGAATTTTTTTCTTTTAATTTTTAATACACCTTTCTAGGAGGTTGCTATTTGCATGCTAAATTATAGATATTTCAGTTTGGAAGATGTTTGAGGGGGAAAAAAAGCCAAAACAATTTCCTCTTTTCAGACATGAATATAACTGGACACTTTTTTATTTTCATTTGAAAAACTCATCAGGAGGAGATATATACTGCCATTCTCACTTACTGATAAAGGGGATATTGGAGTGAAAAGCAATTATGAGTGTCACAGAGCCACAGCAGAGAGACTAACCCTACTCCTTTGACAGGCGTATGGAGGGAACGTATTGTAAATGAGATCTGGCACCCTCGCCTCTCAGTCTTACCATAGTCAATACCCACTGGCTTTAGCTTGGAGTGTTAGCTGGGTAGTAATTGTATTTTGCTTTTTTATTTACATGAGAAAGGAATTATAATGTGACAATTCTGAAAAAGAGAGGGGGAAGGGCCTTCTCAAAAGCACATATGGCAATGAGAGCCAATTAATTGTGTAAATAGTTTTTTTTTTTTTTTGTGCTAGCTCTGCTGGGCTTCTCAGACCTCATTTTATTATATAAATTAATACATATTATTTATACATTACATAATACATATTCTTTTAAACAGAGCTCTTTGCCATTTGGGACTACTTGCTGGCAAGAGTTCATTGTAGAATGTGATTTATATTCTGTTTGAATCATGTTTTCTAGGGGGACTTAAAAGGAATAGATTTCCATGTGCATGTTTCTAAAATCATCTACTCCTTAAACCAGAGGGACACAATGGGCAGCCTTTGTCAACAATGACATTAATGAACCAGAGGCTGGCTTCAGGAGTTTAGGCTTAAGAAGTTAACCAGGGTTAGACAAATATTTATGAGGTTAGGCTTATTGCACTGGCTTATCCTCCTTATACTTGCCTTTAGGAGGGGGAAATTAAGAACACTCTGTTGGGGACTAGAAGTACTTATGCAGTATAGACAAATGTTGAAAGTTGCTGATTCCCAAATATCTTCTCTTCTAGAAGCCACTTACACTGCTGGCTTGTATGTATGATCTTCCTACTAGAGAGAGGCATTTGCACTTAAAATGTCAATGGGAACTTGGTGAGACCCAGGAAAAGAAAGGCCGAGAGCTTTTATGTTAAGCCAATTCTATTCTAGCCCTGGGAGAATTTATTAATTTCCCTACACTTTCTTGTCAATTTTCCTTTCCTTGCTCTAGATTTGAATTGGCTGTATAATTTATTGTCCAAACTAGATACTGAGAATTAAATGAGATACTATGGATAATTAAGCAATGATTTGTCGCTGAACCAGGACAGATGGTTATTCTACCTATTCCTAGGCATAGGGGAAAATTCTAGGGAGACTGATTCACAAAAGGAAACCTTACCTCAAATTGGGGCTCTACAAGAGTATGTGGGAGCCTCAAACCTTCAAATAATAAACAGTAAATTTGCCTAGCTTTGTCCCACTTTAGACATCATAATTGGATGTCCTCTACCATGTTAGGTAGAAGGTTGAGAAACTGCACGTTCATGGCATGGATAAAACTTTGGTATACTACATGTCACCCTTACAAATGACCTGTTCTGAATAGTTGCTAAATGCCTAATTTCTACTAGGTGTGCATAATTACTTTAAGTTTGATGCCCTTAATTTCTACTTAAAAATCCTACTTCTTTTAGTGGAGTAGGAGTTCTCTACTTGGATTCATAATCTCTAGGAATCACTGAATGGATGTCAGGGATCCATGAATTCCTGGAATACACCCACCCGTCCACCCCCACAGTAGCTTGCATTAGATTCCCAAAGCTATATGTATCCCAAAGGAAGTTTAAAATAACTGAACTGAATGAAGCCTACGCTAGATTTTTACTAGAGAACTATAATATTACATTTATACATCTTATACCTTCACTTATTTATCCAGAGTTAGAAACAATAGATTGTGGGGAAAATAAGAAACACAGGGGAAATTTTCTTCTCACATGAAGGCTTCTGTAAGGAGAACTTACTGATAAATGGTTATGGACCTGTCAGTTGCATCATCATTTTATTTTATTTTAAATGTTTATTTTGAGAGACAGAGAGAGCACATGTGTTCAAGCAGGAGAAGGGCAGAGAGAGGGAGAGAAAGAATCCAAAGCAGGGTCTGTGCTGTCAGCTCAGAGCCTGATGTGGGGATCAGTCTCACAAACTGTGAGATGATGACCTGAGCCGAAATCAAGAGTTGGACACCTAACAGACTGAACCACCCAGGCACCCTGCATTATCATTTTAGAGGATAATAATGGTACTATTGCTGATAATTTCCAAGTTTTATATAATATTCAATATGTGACAGATAGTGTTCTTAGCACTTTATACCACATACATATATACATATATAACCCCTCACATACACACATACAGAGGTTTTTTTAATCTCATAGCATTATGAAGTCGTTTTACAGATGGAAAAATGAGGCACAGAAGGTTAAATTAAATGATTATTTAAAGACACCTGGCTAGTGCCTGATAGGACTGGGGACTGGCCCACATTCTGATCCCAAAATATATGCATTTAATTTCTAAACTTTTCTTGAATTAATGAATTATTTATTCATGGTTTGGAGGGTGCTTTACTTTTGAATGAAATATATTCATGTCATTTGAGAATCTTGGATAATTTTCTAATTTATCTATAAAAGTTGGTGAGTGTAGATGTGTGTGTTTTATGTATTTTGAGTAAGAAGTTAAATTTTGTTACACGTTACATAGATTTCAAGGTTTTGAAGGTGAAATCTAGTCCTCCTAGAAAACAGTAAGAAGAAAATGAAACTTTGTTATGTTGCTTTATAAATGTTTCTTAAAATGTACAACCTTGTTAAGACAAATAATAAATATCTTTATAAGAATTCTAATAAAATTATATCTATATGGTACTGTAACCTCCAAAATTATTCCAAATAACAATGATTAAAGCTAGGTTCTATACTAGAGCTAATAAAAATACAGTAGAAGAGATACTCTTATCAGTATTCTTGTTACGCACTGTGGCTTTGCGACTCTTAATTCAGCGAACAGGTGGTCTTCATCTTTTTTTTTTAATATTTATTTATTTTTGAGAGAGAGAGACAGAATGTGAGCAAGGGAGAGGTAGAGAGAGAGGGAGACATAGAATCCGAAACCAGCTCCAGGCTCTGAGCAGTCAATACGAGCCCAATGCAGAGCTCAAGCTCCAAAACCAAGAGATCATGGCCTGAGCTGAAGTCAGACACTTAACCAACTGGGCCACCCTGGTAGCCTACATCTTTTAAAGTCTGTTACCAAGCCTCAGAATGGTGCCTGTCATTGCTGCAATGTAGATGAAAGAGAATGGGAATTACACAGAAAAAAATAAAGAACCTACAGATACACTCCTTGAAAATATCCAGGGGGGAGAGGAATTTCACATAGCCACCCCAAATCCTAAAGTACAGAAAAGTATACACTGTGTAAATCCTTAGGTAAAAGGGAGAATGTTGGGCTATTGCTGAAGTTGAAGTTGAATAATAGAAAATTCCAGGTTTTTCTTCTGCCAACCCTATTCTGTATATGAAAGTGAAAAGACAACACAGCAGTGATAAATCTTGGGTAAACTATGGTGTTTTTGAGGGTCAGGATGTTTCTTACCCATTTTTATCAATGGAATCCCTTTCACAAGTCATTACTCAGTGTGTGCTAGATTAAGGGGAATTATATTAATTGGCTTTTAGCTAGGAATTTGTTGTCGTTTTAGGCCCTTCCAAATTTCTTCAATTATCAAAGCACTGTAGATAACAATAAAAAATAATCTGTGTATTTGTTTAAACATAACTTGGATTCCTCCTTTGGGACTCTCAGTTATATTTGTTGTTGTCTGGGTCATAAGTTCTTATGCTAAGTAGCATATCAATTCCTATGCCAGAGGAATTAACTTGTAGGTCCTGACTGTTTTGGTTGTCTTGTAGATTGGCACATTTTTGTTGGGGATTTTTATGTAATTCAGTGGCTAAAAATTCTTTGGATCAAAAAAGGAAAAAAATTCATCTCTTTGTTTACTTTCCCTTTTTGTCCTTTGAATTTTTCACCCAAGTATATGGGCGAATGAAATTCCTGAAGAATGAAGACTTTCTTATATGGAATTCAAATCTCCCTCATATGATATTTACATATTTCCCATATGTGAATAATAGAATGTTCTATACAAATATGGTCTTTAAGAAGTGTTCCCCTCCCCCTTCTAATTTCCTAGTCATAGGATTGATTTTCATTTTTGTGTAAAAATGATTTCTCTGTATGACCAATCTGGTCTAAGTTCTTCTGATTTATTTACTTTTTCTGATATTTTATCCTGGAAGAAAGGAGGGGTAGATATTGAGGTCATGTGGTTATTTTCTCCCATAAGGAAGCCATATGTATAGGTAGATATAGTATATGCAGAGCATTTTCATGTACATAAATTCATTTGTGCTATAATCTACTTTTGTTCATGAATTTTTAATCTAAACTGAGTGTACTTTTCCACCACATCGAGGATAGAAATAGTGAGTTTCAGACCAAATACTTTCTCATATAATTTTAATCTCAGTTTTCCTCCTGCGACCTTATGCATAATAACAAGTGGTCCTGGCTGAAGGTACAAGGTAAGGAAGTTGGGGAGGAAGGAGAAAGAACTCAAGGACTACATTTAAGAAATATTTTTAGTACATTCATGTTTTTCTGAAATGTGAAATAATTCTTTTATTCCCACTGTCAGTTTTATAAAGCCTGAAAGCAGAGGATATACTAAGAAATGTTGGATGCTTACATATTTTTTTCTTCCCAAGAGATCAAAGTCTTTTCCTTTATATTGTGACCTAGAGAGTAACATGTACTGTCTCACTTTTTCAGCTAAGGAAAATTAGTAACATGACCTATTTCACTTAACACACTTAGGGAGCATCCTGGTCTTGATCCTATGTTCTTAAGCTCTAACGCTTAGTTTCGCCCGCTGCGTGGGATCTGTGGCTGGTTACTTCATTTGCAGGGATCACTGCAAAATTGATAAAACATTATTCAGTATTTTAAGATGGCGACAGCAGAGCATTGAACCAGTCACAGGATCTTTCTAAGAGCATGGTTCCATTAGACTGCAAAGGTCACACACCCATAATGCTGGCCCTATGTTACCCAGTCTTGTACCTTGGACAACACCATCAGCAAGAGCTAGAGAAAATATGTGCCACAGTCAAGTTGCAGGATGCGAATACACTCAGTTATCAGTAGCAAGTGCCCAAGAGAGAGTTCAGAGGCAAGATCCTGGCTAGACCAGACAAAGTAGGGATGGGAATAAAAGCTCTGGTTTGATATGTACTCAGATGCTTGGGATTTCCCTGAAGTATTCCAGAACTAGAGGCAAACACTCCACTTCTACATGCTGCTACCAAGTAGGTTGATAACTTGACTCTTTTGATAATTTGTCTGCTAAATAAGAACTGACTTAGAGTTAGGACAGGGTTGAAGTCTTGGGTCAAACTTAGCAGTACTCAAGGGTGAAGAAGGATGATGTAGGTTGCAGACTGATTTAATGCTATTTCTTGCAAAGGTGGATGTGTATATATTGTTTACTTTATTAAATATCATTTTCTAACATCTAGGCATCTTTTTTGAAGTTAGATTACAAGTTCAAACTCCCTTCTGTGTTTGTTAAAACCAGATGATGACTCAATCATGTGTTTCAACAACAACCCAAAAAAGTTGTTTGTACACTTCTGGTCATTCAGTAATTCATTCCATGAATAGATATTGAACACTTGCTATAGATTATATGCACTGTTCTAGGCACCAGCAATACAGCTGAGGTATAGCACATATCCTTGACCTTAAGAAGTGTGCATTCTAGCAGATTCCACAGAAAGAAGCCAATGAATGCCAGTGGCTTTTGAAATAATGAATTTGGGTATATTTTCTTAAGCTCTTTTTTTGTATTTGAGGCAGAGTAAAAAGAACAGTCTGAAACAGGTTCTATTTTTTTTTTGTAAAGATAAGAAACATTTTGTGTTATAGAAAACTAGGAAAAAAGTACACTCCTCATGGAACAAGGATTTTTTTTCTCCACTGTAAATAAGGTTTAAAATCACAAGCATAAAGGTTACATAAGTGACACTGCATTTGTTAGACATTTTTGATGTGCAGTTAAAGTAGGAGTGATTTTGTGTTTCTCCCTTATGCAGTGTGGCATTTTGTAATATTTAATTTTTTGCTATAAAATATTTTTATGATTTCCATGTTGTAACCGAGTGGGATTTATTCTGTGTCCTGTATTATTTTCTGTGACTTTGTTATATTAAAAATAGTAGTATGTCTCTAATGCCTTTTGAGATAAAAAGGACAAAAAGAAAGAAACCCATTTTTGAAACTCTGTTGAGTTTGAAAGCACATCTTGAAATCCTTATGAGTACAAAAAATAATAGCATCCACAACTATGTATTTGATACACCATAAAATCCATGATTTCTCATGATAGAAGAACACTAGACGTTCCAAAGATATTTCAAAATCTCTACTTGGGAACATAATAAAACTAAAAAAATGAGTAATAAGGATTCCAACATTGTGTGCTTTCTTCCCTGCGTGCCTGCTCTATCACTGTCTTACCCTGGCAAGACTCTTTGTGTACCATTCATGGCCATCTTTTTCCCTTCCCTGGTTTTCCTTTCAAATTATTTATTATTTAATATGAAAGATACAATACTACACACAAGAATATTTTCTTTTTATCTTAACTTCTGTGCACTCATTATATTCGAACAAATTATGTGATTATTTGCTTTTAAAATCAATTCACTAGAAATGTATTGATGATTTAATATGTGCCAGAAACTTACTAGAGGGTTGACAGGGTTTGGCAGTGAGTATGGACATACGGGTGGATATGTAAATGCATAAGACATGATCCTCTCTACTAATCTGGGAACGGACCATGTGCATTTGTTCATACTACTCCCTCTTACTGGAGTGCCATTCATCTATTATTAAACCATTAAAATCTGCACATCCTTCAGTTGTTTCCTTCACGAAGCCCTGTTCTAAATTTCATAATCAAAGTTCACCATCCCTATATACTTTCAAGGATCACTCTCCTAATCTCTATCATGTTCTCACTTTGCTTTTTTGTTGTTGTTGCTTTCATGTCTGATCATGGCTACTCAAGTTAATTAACATGAAATAAAATGACAAATTCAGGTCTTTGCCTGCACCGGTAATTTTTCTTCAGTATATATATTGGCCTTTAATTTCATAGGTCTTTGTTCATAGAAAGAATGGAGGAGTGAGGGTTGGCCTTGTATAGGGGAGGGAGCATGGCCTTTGGTCTTGGCCACTGGCTGACAGTGTGGTCTTGGGCGGATAACAGCTCCAAATGTTCTCACTTACTCTAAGATGGGACCACTGATATTTACCACATAAATTTGTTACAGAGTTTTTGAAAATAGGCACTAAGGCATGAAGCACCTGTCTGGTATGCCCAATACTTATCCTGTAAACATGAAGTTCAAAATGTGCCGGTACCCTTCCATGTCAACCCATCAGTATTTTTTACTACCTTATTTAGCGAAAGAAGATTCTGTGCCTGTGAGGTTTTTTTGGAGATGATATTTTTTTTGTTATCATTGTCTCTCTGTAGATCTTTTCTCTCTTATCCATGAGTATTTGTTAGCAACAATTACAAACTGAGACAAAGAAAACATTTTAATGGAGTTTTAAGACAGATGTAACCTATGCGTTTAGCTTGAGAGTAGCTTAAAAAATAAAATACAGCTTTCAATACAAATACAAAATAAAAAGGGATTTTGGAATATTACATACCCCTTGAAATGCCAGGAATGGCAATTATTTTTTTGACTGAGCTGGCCCAAAGATTTGTACTGCATAGTAATGTTTATCATTCTAAGGCAGCACATGGATCTTGACCACCTGAACACTGTTAAGACTTAGGAGGAGTAAATAACATTCCTTTACCTGATGTGTTAAACAGCTCCCATCAATACACACACACACACACACACACACACACACACACACACGAACTGACTCTATTTCTAGGTGTTTGTTCATTTTGAAGCTTCTTCCTTGATATCTACTTCTTTAATCAACTGATTTGCTTTATATGATACAGGTTTGTGGAAGGAGGGAGATGAGGTTTCTGAATCCCATGCTTAGACTGCCATTTGGTTCATTTCTAACCCAAACAAAGCCTTAAGCTTTTCATCTGTGTAATGGGCAATCAAAACACTTACCCTCTATGATCATTTTGTTTTAAAGTTTAAGTGAGAAATAGATGTTTAAAAAATTCTTGACAAAAAAAAAAAAAATTCTTGACACCCTTTCATAATAAATGTTAATCTTCCTCTTCCTTACCTTTTTCACAGGTATGTTATAAGGATCCATTGAACTAACATGCTGTATAGTGACAGGTGAAGAGTTTAGAATTTGAGTCAGAAATTAGTTCAAATCGTGGCACTGCCACTTGCCAGCTCTGTGACCCTGGGGTGTTATTTAGTATCTAATAAAACAGTTTTTTAATTTGTAAAATCGGAATATTAATTACATGCAATTGTTGCATTTATGTGAAATATATATAAATTGCTCTGTTTGGGGCCTGATGTCTACCACACATTACTAAGGTATATTAAAATACTTTATTACAATTATTTATGGTCTGACTTCCATTCAGCTTCTCCCAAGATGACTTCTAAACTAGATTTTATTTGTTTAGAGATTCAGGGGTCAGATTTGACTCCTTATTGAACTTTATAGAACCACCTAGAATAGTGCCAAGTGCATTATGCCAATGCTTGTTCAATTTCAGGCCAGTAGAATAAATGCCTGAGATTTTTGGCCTACCTACCTGTCAACCACCACGACTTTGGGATGGTCAGTAGGAGCAACAGATTTGGATAAATCCTTATTTGTAATGGAAGCTGAATCATATTCATAGGTTTTCCAAGTATAATGCCACAATGAATCTGTTATATGACTAGAATTCTATGAAGGGTTATGTACTTGGCTCACATTTGTATAAACCATTAGTTTATTCTGTACCTAGGCCATATCTTCTGCATTGCTTTAAAAGATGGGTGTGTGGCTTGCCATTGATGTTACCTAATATATCTTGCTCCTTTGTTATATACTATATGCTCTTTAATGATTTCATTATGATTAGTTAAAAGGTAGAAAGTAATATAAAAAGAAGGGAGGAAAGGAATGAACATAAACAAAAGGAGAATGATCAGGTTGAGTAGATGGTGAATTCCATAAAAGACTGCCTTGGCCACTGCTTTTCTAATTTTCATATATTAGATCTATTTAGTCTTATTATTCATGTTATAATTTTTGTTGTTTCAAAATGTTATCTTTGTAAAATCATTTATAAAATTAATATAGATGTGATGTACTTAAAATATACATTTTTAATGCATTAAAGTTAATTATTTGATAACTTAAAGAGTAATTTAAAAATATATTCTTGGCTAACCAGGAAAAATAATTTTGGACACCAAAATTTTAGTGTCCTTAAAATAGAGAAAAAACATACTGACAGATGTCTAGTGCTTTTCAAAATCTTAAGTTTTTCTTCAAGAGTTGCTTATATAGTAGTGACCTTTTTTGACCTATTCACTGATGCACTATCTCCATGAAATAGATGTTGTCTTTTTATTAATAACAATACAAAACATAGAAAGTTTAATGGTTTGTCTTAGAATGTTATGAAATATAGAACTATCAGAATTGATTTTAGGGGTTAGGCTCTCCTTCCTGATTATTTTGAGTCTTTTATGCAGTCTTCCTTATGGAGAAATTTTGAAAATTAACATGGGGAGGGTCTAATTGCTGTATATTATTTGTTTCCAGTCCAAAAGAGATGTCAAATTCTAGTTCTTGTTATTATGTTTCTTTAATATTCCTCTGTAAGTCAGCAAGGCCTGATTTATCCAGTCTTAGCCAAATAAGATATGATCCTTGTACTTCCCCATTTATGTTTGAAGATATAGCAAAAGTACCAATTATTATCATATTTATTGAAGTGAAAACTTGTGTATGGTTATATGAATGCCTAATAGGGTTGAAATAAAGGCTGTGAAATTCAAGAGTAGTTGGAAATACTGATGTGTTCTTCCCAGCCATGTATTTGTGGCCTTTGTTTAAGGGCTAAAAATCTTGGTTTAGTCCCATTGTAAAGAATTTATTACAAGTTTTAGGATTTCTCAATTGCTCCTAAGTAAGATATATGAAAAGCACTTTCCAGATAAATGCTATAGAAAGTTAACAAGAAAAAGAGGCTATTTTCTCATACTGTGTCCCCTAATTTCCATTTCATTTTCATCTTCCTTTCTTTTTTTCTTAATTTCAGAGGGCTGCTGAAGTATCAAACTAATTTAGATACACACCCTCCTGGCTGCATCAATCTTAACGGAACCCATTCCCTGAATAATCATTTACCAGACTATCTCTCAGAACATTTTCATGAATCTTTTCCTGAAGAATTTTCAAAACCAGATGAACTTACCCAAAACAGATTTGTGAAGATTTGTATGGAAGAGCCCAGGTTCCAAGCGAATTTTCCACAGGTCAGGATTAATTTTATATCTTTGTTGGTCTCTGCAAAGTCCGTATTTCCGTAATTATTGATCAGCATTGCATTTAAATGTGGTTTTGGAGGTATATAAAGCAATTGTTCTTGTAGAAAAGAACATTCCAGGATGTTTCAACATCAGTAGAGCACTGTTTTTCTATTATAGGTAACTGGCAGTTCAAAGAGAAAGCCCTATGATATTATAGATTATAGAAAAATCCTGCTTACCTATGTAATCTTTACATACTGTGGCACTGGTATTTGCCTAAAGAAGGCGACAAAGATATTTTCCGTATCCATTGAGAAAAGTAGGTTGAATAATAAAAAACAATAGCAAAAGAACTAACACTGAAGGTAATTATTATTATGGTATAGCATAATGTTATGGTACAATATTATGTATAATACTGTAAATAATAAATTGTAAAGTCAATTTGTTGAATACCTGGTATCATCTGCTAGGTATTATGCTCAAATTTACTGTATGCTTAATTTCTTTTAATGTTCACAATAGCTCTTTGAAGCCAAATCTATTATCCTTAATGTTCTGATGATAAAATTGTGGCTTTAATACGTAAAATACCTTGAGCAAATTCTACAAACTAATATATGACAGAAGTAGAATACAAAACCAGGTCTTTCACTAAAATGCTTGCTCTTAGAAAATATTCTTACCCAGATAGCCAGTGAGTAGTTCAGTAAGGGCTCTGATCTTCCCATGTGGCTACAGGAGTTGCCCACATGGGAATGAACACCCTGTACTCCTTGCCTATAACAGATGGAGGTATGGGACAATATGTCAAATGACTGTTTTCAGAAGAAAAAAAAGAGGAGTCAAAAAATAGAGTGAATTTGTAGATGACTTTGGAAAGAGTATATTAATCTTGTGTTTATTTTCAGTAATATCCTCTAGATTTCTGATAGACTTTGCAGTTTTCAGAATCATCAGGTTTCCCACAATGCTATATGTTAGGCAGGGCAGATACTGTGACTCCCATTTTACTTACGTGGCACTTGATGCTCAGAGGGTAAGTGACCATCTCAAAGTTGCAAGTCTGCTGCACTGCAGAGCTTGTCTTGAGATGTCTGCTACTCACATGATACCAAACTAAATATAAGGAAGAAGCATGATCTGTCTGCACAAAAGTAGGAAGGTCTGAAATCACGATGTAAATAGGTTTAAAAAAGTAACCATTAAAATAAGTTTGGGTTGGAGATGTCCAAGTGATGAGGAAAATAGAGTGTGCAGTTCTAGAGGAAGGGTTGACCACATAGGCTTCCATACTTCTGAGAGTAGGCACCTATTTATCCTTGATCAGGGATATGTATGCAGCAAAGATGTGAAATTGTCAGACTTCCCAAATTCTATATATTGTCTTCTGTTCATATTACTTTTATTGTGTGAAAGTTGTAAGCAGCATGCTTAGTATATCCTATATTTTAAAATCTGTGCATATACATATTTTCATTGTATAAAAATGGAACAAGTAGTAGCTGTACTTATTGCGAACATAGTATAATGCATAAACCTGCCGAATCAGTAAGTTGTATACCTGAAACTAATGTAACATTGTGTATCACCTACACTCAAATAAACAATTAATAAATAAAAGTACAAAATACTCTAAATAAACTTACCTTACATTTGGAAGAATCCCAATTACTTTTACAAACTAGAACATTTTAATACCTTAAAAAGAAAAAGAAAAATATATACATATCCAGGATTTTCTTTTTTTTAACAAACATTGGAGTAGTACTATTTTTTTCTGAAATCATCTTCAAATTGATTTGAGCACTTAATTTCCCTTCTCTCTTTAGATAAAATACTGTATGTTTATGCATGCATTATGTGTTTATGGTATGCAAAAAGGGAAATATGAAACAATGTATCCGTACCTGTCAATATGGCACCTCACTTCCTCTTTTATTTTTCATCATTTATTTACTTTTAAAGTTTATTTATTTTTGAGAGAGAGAGAGAGAGAGAGAGCATGGAGTTGGGAAAGACAAAGGGAGAGAGAGAGAATCCCAAGTAGGCTTTGCACTGTCATCATGGAGCCCGATGTGGGACCTGAACTCACAAATTGTGAGATCATGACCTGAGCCGAAATTAAGAGCCAGATGGTTAACTGACCAAGCCAGTCAGGTGCTCCTCCCCTTTTATTTTGTACTTTAGTCTTGTGTGAATAAGTTTCAGTGAGCATCTTATTTTTCATTCCTTTTTCTTTACATTTTATTATTTAAAATATAGATTAAAATATCATTACTGTAATGTAAGAAATAAACTATTGAGCAGGATGTAAAGATTCCTACAGGTATTTCCTAAAGTATATTTCAAAAACTCTCCACTAGACTTGGCTTTGGATTTCTGGACCTTTGTGCCTGTATTGTGCTGAAAGACTTTACAGGTGCATCCGGAGCAATAAGCCAGTCACCATCATCTCTGTCATACGTCATCCCTCAGATGTTATGGAAATCCGAATGGTCAAAGAAAACTTTAAAGCAAGACCTGGCCAGGTGAGTCAGTTTAGCAGCTTTTAAATTCCCTTTATCTTTATATAATTTTTGAAAATTAGTACTCATGCCATCTTTGAAATACTTGAACTTCTCTCTTGGTCATTTAAATATTGTGTTTGTTGCTTTTTAGTATATTATTCTACATTGTCCCAGCGTGTCTGCATTAGAAAACCATCCGTTTACCCTCACAATGGTAAGAAACTTGTTTTTGATTTTAAGAATTTTTTAAGAATGAAATGCATCTTTTTCTTTCGTGTGTGTATTCCACCTCTTTCTAAAAATCATGCAAGGTGATCACAGTATCCTAAATACCTAAATAAGCCATTTTTTATCCAAAAAATATTATCTGTTCAGAAACTTTGTAACTAGTTATTATTTTCTGACCCTTTCTAATCCAGGAACCTATATATGTAAATGTATTAAAGCTTTTTGATTCAAAATACAGAGAATTTCATGGCTATTTACACTTTTCCTATTATGAAATGTGTATCTAAATATAAAATGTATGGTTTCCTTTAGAGAGGTTGAATTTAATGATAAAGAGGGTTCCCTGAGCTGTGTGGAAGCCTAAGAAAATCCAAGCAGTGTTTAGAAAAGAAAAAGTCCAGTGTAATTGGAGCCCAGGCTGTGTGTTGGGAGGGAAATGAAAACAGAGCTAGAGAAATAAAATGGAATAAATATTGAGTAGGGGAAGATCTGCCTAAGTAATGGCTTCACTAAATATTTTTAGCCTGTCAGCACATTGTTTTAACATTCTTTTCTGCATTATAAATATAGCATGAGTCTATTATCAAAAAGTAAATAATTCACAAATAGATAAGATAAAATAGGAACTTTTCCTCATTTTCCTCACTTTGCAGTCCTTTCTTCAAGAATTTGGCATATATTCTGAGACATTTTCCTATATAGTTAGGCATATATAGATGTTTGATATCTGTTTGCCAGATCATTTCTTTTATAATTTGCTCTTTTCACTCAGCAATATAACACAGCTCAAGCGCCTGGGGGACTCAGCTTGTTAAGTGTCCGAGTCTTGATTTCAGATCAGGTTATGATCTCACAGTTCATGGGATTGAACCCCACATCGAGCTCTGTGCTGACAGTGCATAGCCTGCTTGGGATTCTCTCTCTCTCTCTCTCTCTCTCTCTCTCTCTCTTTCTGTCTCTCTCTCTCTCTCTCTGCCCCTCCCTCCTTCTTTCTCAAAATAAATAAATAAACAACAGTAACAAATACAATATATCACAGACAACTTTCCATGTTACTGTGTTTGTATATGCCTCATTGGTTTTGATGACTGCAGAATATTTCACACTAGGAAAGTACTGTAATTAATATAGTATTTCCCATTGATGATGGAGTTTGAGATTTTTTTCAACTTTTAGCAAAAGTAACTAAGAACAGGACCTACATGTTTAAATACATGCTTAAGATATGCAAATAAAATTGAACAGATCGGGGGGTGGGCAGCAAAATTACTGGTGCCTAAGTGCTAGGGTGCAGGGGTAAGGTTGTACCGGGGATGGCAGCCACTTTCAAATTTGATGTGCTATTTTTTAAAATTTTGTAATGTATATTTATTTATTTTGAGAAAGAGAGACAGAGACAGACAGAGCAAAGGAGGGGCAGAGAGAAAGGGAGAGGAGAGAGAATCCCAAGCAGGTTCCATATTGTCAGTGCAGAGCCCCATGTGGGGCATAACCTGAGCTGAAATCAAGAGTTAGACACTTAACTGACTGAACCACCCAGGCACCCTTCAGTTTTGATGTGTTATGTTGAAAACTTGGAAACCTTGGCCAAGTTATTCATTTTTCTGTGCATTTATTCCCCCAGAGTAATATTGCCATGAAAACATTATCTATTCCCAGCTATGTTGTGTGTTTAAGTGAACTCCTACAAGTAAAGTATGTATAGCAAGGCCTGGAACATGGAAAGTGTCAGGTACATGTAAACATATGCTAGCAATTATTATGATTTTTATTTTCATTGTGAGTTTGCCCCTTGAGACATATTCTTGTAAAGATAGCTAGGCCAGAAAAATCTATATTTAAAGGATAAAGGAAACAGAATGCAAGTGTCAAATGGTTAGAGAAAAAACAGACATTATTTGTTCAATAGTGTTTAGTTGCTTCAAATTTCACATTCTGTTTGTACATAGCAAACTTATTTATTAACGATTAAGGAAAGGTGGTTGGCATATAGTCCAGTGCTTGATAATATCTCATTTTATCAAGAACGATAGCAATGCTGGCTTACTTTGTGGCAGACATTAATTTCCAGTTATTTATTCAATCTGATGATAGATGGGTACAGTCCGGACACCCTTTCATCTGGTGCCATGTGGGCGGCAGGGTAGAGTGAGAGGGGAAATATGTTGTTAGGAAGACCAGTGGATGCTTAGTTGTCCTCTTGGGGTTCAAAACCAGGAATGCAGAGTCTAGGACCCAGCTGTATAGCCACATCATGCCCTTCACTCCTTTAGGATATGTACCCTCTACAATGGGGTTCAATATTGCCCTTGTTCCATGAGACAGTAGGATCCTTGGCTAGTAAATGTGATGAACAAACCTTCTTGTCTGATGGTTCGGCTGAATCGTGAAGCCATTTTCACACAGTTGCATCCACCACAGTCAGAAGCACTGCATTTAGTCCTGATAGTTGTAAGATGTGTTTCCATGTTTTGATTTCATACATCCCATAAATATGAAATTGGTAACAGTAATAAGAAAGGGAAGGATGGAAAAGGGAAAAAAATGCACATGTATGTTTGTCTCTATGTAAGTAGTTTAAAAAGTTTGGTCTACTCTTGGAGGTCGTACAAAATTTACTTCTGAAGTTAATCTTTTCTTTGTGTTTGACTCTTTTTTTTTTCCAGCTTTATTGACATGTAATTGAAAAACGAGAAATTGTATATACTTAACGTATACAACATGAGACTTTTTTGAAAATAGTTTCTTCACCATAGCATTAAATAGAGAACATGGAATAAGAAAGGAAAGTGGTTGCTGAATGATAAATACAGAGAAGAGGGGTTTTTTACTTTTTTACAAAAATATTTCCCAACATACACAAAAGTGAGAGATTGGTATAATAGACCTCCATGTTCTCATCACCCAGCTTTAATAAAAACAGAAAAGGTTGTTTACATTGTATCACTGAAAATGTTTATGCTCTCCAAAACAGAAAAGCCAAGAATTTTTCTCCTGTGGTACATGCCTAGTAGGAGCTTCTAAATCTACTCTGTCCTAGGACCCTTTCACAGGGCAAAAGGAGAAATTCAAAAGAGTGGTGTGTAGGTCGTAAGGGCTTTCAGCAAGTGCCTCTCGTGGCCTGATCTGTTTCCCAAACAGGTGACTGTGGTAAGAACTGTGGTAGCCCTGGAGCTGGCTGCCGGCACAGGTAGTAATGGGAAAAATCTGTTATAAGATGGCCAACAGGACTGACAGGGGAATTCTCGTTCCCAACTGAAGACTCCCTTCAGGGTTCTTGTTGCTACCCTGCTTGCTGCCTGCACCAAATTACTACCACTGCAGAATGCGGAAGTTACAGACTATAAATCGTTCCCTCTGCTGATGCTTGGGGGCTCAGACCTCTGGAGAGCAATCTCCTCTGAGCCCCTCATGTGAAATAAACCTTCCGCCTTCCAAGATCTCTGAATGCCACTTGGTTCTTCTGCCGGTGATCCAGACCAGGTTCTATAACAGTAGGAGGGAAGGAAAAGGGAGAGAAGGGGACAGACAGAAGAGGAACTGAAAAGTAGGAGAGAGAATTGAGAAGGGGATGTAAAATGGTAGTGAGTATTCACACAAAGAACATGAAGTGTCATGAGTCACCAGCTCTGTCACTTATAAGTTCTGTGCCTGGGAGTGTATGTCTGGTGGCAGTCAGTACGTGGTATCTACACTATTATTTTTTTTCATAATCTCAGAATGTTTCCTTTTACTTTGGATTATTGCCTTCACTTTTGTAGTTATGTTTTTTTTTGTTTTGTTTGTTTTTGTTGTTGTTGGAGAAGCAGGGATAGGACATCAACATGTGGTTTTTCAACCTGAAAATGAGAAATTTGGGGGTTATCACAGTAGTCTCAGCATTTGAAAATCTGCCATGTAGGTGAATAATTAGATATTTTTCCTCTGGGATCCCAAGGTGTAGAACTAGGTAAAAAGTTTTAGAGAGATAAATTTTGATTCAGTATGATAAAGACATTTCTAACAATGAGACACCAGTCCAGAACCTTAGAAAGCTGTCTCCCCAGGATGTTTAGAAGGATGTTTGTGCTAGATCAGGACTTTTCAACCTTGACATTATTGACTAGATAATTCTTGGATGTGGCATGTTGTCCTGTGCATTATGTTTACCAACATCGTTAGCCTCTACCAACTAGAATGTACTTATGGCAAAGGTGCTTGGAGGAGAAACACCAAAGACAAAGGGAGACAACCCGTGCGTAACATCTGGTCAGAAACAATAGGCCCACTCCCTGGGCTCACAGTGGAAAATTGCTTGTTCCTAATTTCTGTGCTTATCTGACAAATGCTATCAGTATTTCTCAGGTTTGCCTAGCAACCCATACATTGAAATAGGTCTTTGTTTTGCAAGGTTAGGTTTTGTATTCAGATTTGTTCTTATTTTAAGTGTATTTTTTTGTATCTGTATCTTCTAGTTTAAATTGTAACAAAAGTTGGCTTCTAAAAAAAACATGTTAAGGCAAAGGAAATTCTTTTCATCAGGCCATCTGTGTATCATGTACTTGTGTAGGCTTAGGAAATGGTTCGTAGCCTTCCCAGATTTGGGGGGTTACTGGTGGACTCACTCCTACTACCCACCAAGGGAGTTTCTGTTTTCAAAAGAGGGAAAAGAGGCAAATGTTGCTGCTGTCTAGAAATGAATTTGAGTAAAGCAACCATTTGTAAGCTAAATTTTATGTCATACTATTATGTTAATTTTTTTTTTTCCTGACATTTCTTTCTTTTTGTCTAATTATTTCTACTTGGCACTACATGTAAAATGCATGCTCTCAAACATTTTCACTGGGTATTTCCCTTAAGGGTTCCTTTGAAATAAAGCAAAACAAAGCAATTTCCCATTTGCTGATTCTCACTAAAAAGTATGTAAATTAAGGTTAATATTCCCTACTAATTAGTGCCTAGAAGTTCTTTCATAAGCTTTGAAAATATTATATTTAAAATTTTTATTATACTTCTATAAGACATGTATTGTTCATCTGTATGATGCAGAAAATAATGTGCCTTGAATTAAATAACATGTCCAAAGTCACATAGCTCATTAGTGGCACAGTTGAGATTCAAACATGGACCCGCCTGACAGAAAGACATGTTGCCAGCTAAGCTATTCTTTTTTTTTTTGTAATTATTATTATTATTATTTTAAATTTACATCCAAGTTAGCTAGCATATAGTGCAACAATGATTTCAAGAGGCCAGCTAAGCTATTCTGTACCCTTTCCTGACTCCTCATTCATCGATGTTCAGGGCATTAATATTTCTGAAACTCCTATTACTTTTGGGAATCCTTGTTGCTGGAGTCAGACAACAGGCGAGAATTGCCATTAGGAGAGAAATTTACTGAAACTATAAAAATGTTAGAGAAATATGCAATTGAAAGTTTTGGATTTTGCATACTACTAAGCTCTTCTACATTGTGCAGAGTTGAAGGTCAAATTCCCCAGCTAGAAAAAATCGAATGCTTATTTTCATATACTGTGCCAATGTATAGAAAAATCTATAAAATATACAACAATTACACATTGAGTAGTTTGACTTTTACCTCAGTTTTTAAAACTGAGATAAAAAAGATAAAGCTTTTAAAACTGAAAATACAAAAAACTGAGTACACAAGGTAATGTACAGAAGCACTATGGTATGTTTCACAGTTTCAAAGTAAAACTAAGTTTTGAGTGTTGATTTACTTCAGTATCCAAAGATTGGACTTTTAATTCCTAAAAGTGCTTCAGCATTTCTTATCCTTGACATTGACTTTATTACACAAGGAAGATGGGCTAATCTGGTGGTTGTTCCCAGGAAGTCGTAATTGTTTTCTGCTAATGCACCTGCATTTGCCGACAGGATTGATGGCAATCAGAGGCCATAGTGTAGTGTTAGACCATGGAGTTTGGAATCCTTCAGCTTGGGTTGGAGGCCTAGATCCCCCACTTGGTACTATGACTTCTGACATACTTGGTTCAATTCTTTATTAGATGTGGCTAGTAATAGTAACTTCTCTATGCAGTCACTCTGAATCTTAATTAGAAAGATATCACCAAGTGCTAAGCCTGGGACTTGTCATACAGTAAATTCTCAGTAAGTTCAAAGCTGTTAAGATTGTTATTTCAGAGCATGACTTGAGAACCAAGACAGAATTAAATGGAATAAAATTGTTTTCTTTTGTTTTGTTTGCCTCATTCTGCAGCATGCAGTGACTAAGTTCTGGCCAGAGATTGGTTTAGAAACAGTCATTTGGAGCAATGGAGAAATTGCCTCCTGTGGTTTACTAGCCTGTAGGATAAATGTTTTAGGTTCAGTTTCCTGGGAAACAGATTGAGAGGTAGAGGTTTTCCTGAGGGAGGTTTGTGGGGAGTGTGCTCAGGACAACAACTGAGAACACAAGGCAGAAGTTGAACTTCAGAGTAAAGTCTCAACAGAGGCCTCAGCAGGTCTGACAGCTAAACTGATAGTTCAGAGTTGTTCTATACTGAGGTCAGGAAGCTACATCTTTGTAATGGACCAGTCACTGGAGGTGAGAAATCTCCAGGGAAAGACACTTAGAGATGGGCATGGAAGCTTCCTTCCCTGACCAGCAGTTCCTGGGGAGGGGTCTCAGGAATGAGCTGTGTAGGAAACATGTTCAGCAGCTAGGAGGTTGAGGAATTAGTGTTTTGAACCTGAAAATTGGGAAGATATGAGCAGCACACCACTGTTTCCACTACAAGTGACATTTAAATGTATGTAGTTAAATTATATATTTATATTCACATATGTATTTGTAAATACATTAAAAAGGATATTAAGTATATATTTTGTGAAAAAATTCTACTTTTTTAACACTTGAAATTATATATGAGACATATAAAAAAATCTTAGTTTATCTAAAATTCGTTGAGCTTTAAAAATTTATACTCTGATGGGAAAAAGAGGCACAAACTTCCAACTATAAAATAAATCAGGAGCATCTGGGTGGCTCAGTTAGTTAAGCATCTGACTCTCGACTTTGGTTCAGGTCATGATCTCATGGTTTGTGGGTTCAAGCCCCACATGGGGCTCTGTGCTGGCAGTGTGGAGCTGGCTTGCGATTCTTTCTTTGCCCTTCCTCCACTTGTGCTCACTCTGTGCTCTTTCTCAAAATTAATAAACTTTAAAATAAATAACTTACAGGAATAAAAATATAGTATAAGGAATATTGTAAATAAAATTATAATAACTTTGTATGGTGAGGGATGGTGGCATTTTATAATGTAGATATGTTGAATCGGTGTGTTGTACACCTGAAACTAATATAATATTATATATCAACTATACATCAATGAAAAACGTTTATAGTCCAAGCACCAAATTTATTTGTTTGCTTAGTGTTGGGGGAGAAGATATCTAAAGCATACATTCTTTAAATGATCATAGCAAGTAAAGTAACACCATTGATGACAAAATTAGATCTAGAATTCATGTTTTCAGGTTCTTCTCCCTCTTTGGACCTTCATTGATTGGCTTTAAGTCCAGGTAGAGTTTTACCTGTTGTTCTTCAACTGTAGAGTGGATCTTGAACAGTGTTTTCC
Source organism: Crocuta crocuta (assembly GCF_008692635.1). NCBI lineage: Eukaryota > Metazoa > Chordata > Mammalia > Carnivora > Hyaenidae > Crocuta > Crocuta crocuta. The sequence goes on from NW_027529673.1 coordinate 413,642, forward strand.
AGTCATGCTCTATAAATACCATAGTTTGGATTTTTACCAAAATAAATCTTCTATTAAAGTATGCTTTCACCTAATTTAGATATGCAAATCAGAGATGATTTTAAGAAGTCCAACTAGGGTGCTTGGGTGGTTCAGTCAGTTGAGTGTCAGACGTGCAGCTCAGGTCTTGGTCTTGGGGTCATGAGTTCAAGCCTTTCCTTGAGCTCCATGCTGGGCATACAGCCTACTTAGAAAATAAGTGAATGCATGAATGAATGAATGCATGCCCAAACTTAAGAAAGCATGAAAACTACTGCTTACAATGAAATATAGCATCTCTTAGTATTTAACTGAGATAGACATTAATTATGTTCATTAATATTTTTCATGGATTCTCAAAGAAATAATGCAGGATCTGTTTTTCATGGAACTGATTGAAGCTTGCATGAATAACTCTATATCCTTCCATTATTATTTTTAATCATAAATACACATGTGCTTTCCTGACATCTGTATTCTAAGTTGTGTGATTCATTATTTTTAAGCTGGGATAACCTGATTTCACATATTTTTCCATGAGTCAGAGGCAAGTCTAGCTGTTAGTTTGTTATTGTCTGTGCTTTTACATAGCAGGCCTGTGCTTGCCATCATTTTTCTGCTTTGTACTTTTAATCTCTTAACCGGTCACTTTGGGAATAGTCTTTCCAGTTTTCAATGAAAACCAGACAAGAATGGTCATGGATTCTTTAAAGATTGGCGAAGTTTTTGTTATTATTATTTATTTAATGTGTTGGGTTTAAATACAACCAGGAAGTCTGCATCAGCTGTTTTGATCTTGGGTCTTGCTTTCATTTGTGTAATTCTTAAAAAAATTGTTCTTCTCTAGTGCTTCACAAATCTTTTGCTTGGGCAGCTTAGAAACTCAGCTGGGATAGATGATAGATTAGGAAGGCAACAGTGTACCTTAACCACAGTGGTGGAAATCACCCCAAAAAGGTCACTAATGTTCATGAAACATAACAGAACATCTGAATTCCCTGAAAATTAAACATCTTTTAACTGCTGTCGTTTGGTGTTTTTCCAGGGGAAAAGAAAATATTCCTTCAGTGCCTAATGAGAGCCGGGATGATAAATATGAACTTAAATAGGTCAATGTATTCAGAGAAAACCAACTGTTTAATACTAAACTTGATTTATACTATTGGTATTTTTAGATGCCTCCTTTTACCTAGGTACAAAACAGAAAATGATGAATAAAAGCTCCTTTCTTGACTCACATCTTCTTCCAGTTACATTTCCCCTCATTTTCTCTTAAATTCACCAACTTTTTGCCCACAGCACCCTACAAAAACATTTTCAAGGATAGCAGTGACCATGTTATTGCTGATTCCAGTGATCATTTCTGAGTCCTTGGTGGAACTGACTTCTTAGCAGCATTTAGCACAGCTGATCACTTGCTTTATTGAAACACTTTTTTCATTTTGCTTCCAGGACATCCGATTTCACCTGGTTTTTCTCCTCATTTTCTGGCCACTTTTACTCAATGTCTTTTTGCTGTTTCTTGCCATTACCACAACTTCTAAATATCAGAACACTCCAGTGTCCATTCCTTGAAGCTCCTGTCCTCTCGAGCTAAACTCATTTCACTTGTGATCTCATGCAATCTTACTGATGCATCTGTGTGCTGTCATCTTCCAAATGTATCTTTCCAGTCCTGCCTCCAACTCTAAAATTCAAGCTCAGGTGTCCAGCTGATTTTCCAGAAGCTTCCATCTGAATGTCTAAAGGACATCTTAACATGTCTAAAACTGAACTGCTAATCTTCAACCTCCCAAATCTATTTCACCCACAATCTTTCCCTTCTCACTTAATGCCAACTCCATTTTTCAGGTTGCTCTGGCTGAAAACCTGGATATCATTCTTGTTTTTGTTGTCATTTTTCGATATAGTCAGTAATCTATTCACTCGTGTTCTTAGTTCTGTCTTCAAAACATGTCCACCATTTTGGCAGTGGCCCCCTGGTCCAGGCCACTACCATCTGGATAGCCTGCTAACTAATCTCCTTCTGCCTGCCCTTGCTCACCTGCCATTTAATCTTGACAAGCAGCTAGAGTGATTACTTTAAAATGAAAATCAGATCATGTCATTCCTTTGCTCAAAATTGGCCAGTTTTCACCCTGAGTTATATTTAATGTCTGTTGACCTTCATCTATATACATGTGTGTGCCTAAGTGTGTGCATGGAAGAGGGGAAGTCTCAGTGTGGCTGGAACACACTAAGAAAAAGGAAGGATGGTAGGAGAGAATGTCAGAGAAGTCATGAGAAGTCAGCTTATGTGGGGTTTATAGGACATTGTAAAGATTTTGGCTTTTACTTTGAGTGAGGAAGGACCATTGGAGGCTTCTGAGTAGAGGAACGGCATGGTCAGACTTACTTTTTCATAGGATTACTCTTGCTGCTGTGTTAAGATTAGATGAAGGAAAATGAGCAGGAGTGGGAAGACCAGTTAGGAAGCTGTCGTGGGCATCTGTTTGAGGTATGAAGATGGTTTGTACGAGGGTGGTGAGAAGTGGTCATATTCTGAATATATTTCAAGTTAGAGCTAACAGGATTTCTTTTTTCTTTTTTTAAATGTTTATTTATTTTTGAGACAGAGAGAGACAGAGCATGAGTCAGGGAGGGGCAGAGAGAGAGAGAGAGGGAGACACAGAATGTGAAGCAGGCTCTAGTCTCTGGGCTGTCAGCACAGAGCCTGACACAGGGCTCAAACCTACAGACCGTGAGATCATGACTGCCCAAAGTCGGACGCTTAGCTGACTGAGCCACCAAGGCACCTGATCTAACAGGATTTCTTGATAGACTGGGTATGGAATGTGCAATAGAAGAGTCAAGGTTATCTTTAAAGTGTTTGGTCTCAGCAGCTGGGGCTGCATTGAGATAGGGAAGACCGTGGGGAGAACAAGTCCTTATGAGTATTTGTAGAGCTTAGTTGTGGAGTGTAAATTTGAGATGGCATTTAGTGTGCATTCATTAAAGATTTGCTGGGCTAATGAGCAAAGTAGCAAATATCAGCCCTATTTTCCACTGTATGCGTTATTCCTGCATCTAAAGCCCCCTTTGTCCCACCTCTGCTTGTCTTTGGGTTTTTGGAGGGGTAAGATGATTCTGGGGGTCAGATGATCCCATATATACATAGGAACAGTTTTTCTTTTTTTTGTTTTTAATCATAAGCTGAACCCTGGCTTCCTTCTATTGCCTCTGAGGTCTATTGTGAGGGAAAGGTGGGCTTGCTTCTCAAGGTGATCCCATTTACGAAGGTAGTAGAGTTTTAGCTGCATATGTTTCTTTCAGTCTGTTCCCTAACCACCATGTCATCCACATTTCTCCATTCCAGATTTTGTTGACACCTCTCCATTGTTGTTATCACGCCCCATCTTATTTTGCTGTTTTAGTTTGTATTTTTATATCCCTCCACTGTCATGTTAGTGTTTTGTTTTTATGAAAGAGTTGAGATAAATACACACATTCCATCACAGTTCATAAACATTTCACATACATACTTTTCCAGGATCTGTCTGTTTTAAGATTGAGTATATTTTTTTCCTGCAAATATACTAAACACTAATTTTTTCCTTCAAGTTAACAAAGAAACGTTAAAACATTGTGTCTGTCAAAATGTTTGGAGTCACAATGTTGCGTTAATTGTGATGGGTTCTGTGCTCCTGGCTCATTATCTCCTTTCTCACGTTTAGAACAATCTCATTTGTGAAATTGCATGAGCTCCTAGTATAGTATCTGGAAAACTTTGGATTCATTTGTTGAGTGTATGAATAAACTATAGAAGAATTGCCCATTGTTGAAGTCCTTATTCATTCTCAGATTAATTCTCCAATACTTTACTGAATTGATACTTGAATGTATACCCACTATGGGTAAGATGCTGTGGAATATACAGTAATGACTTTGAAGTAGGTCTTGATCTCAAGACATTGTAAATGTATACTAACACAGAAAAAAATTACATACAATTAAAGAGATGAACCATAATAAAGGGCATAGAAGTCAAATAATTTAGGAGGGTCAGAGAAGTGCAGAATTCTGATGGCAGGATAAAATAGGATTTCTTCATGAAAGTGGTAGCATTTGAGATGGGTCCTAATGAATTGCTAGTGTTCAATATGAGAAGTGGGAATGGAGTCATTCTAAATGAGTAGACTAGTAGGTGGGAAAGTGACAGGCCAGGGAAATATATTAGCTGATTCATGTTGGCTTAGTTGGATTAGAGTGGTCAAAGAAGAACCTGCAGTATAAAGTTGGAAAGAATTTGGAACAGATGTGGTTGGCTACAGACTGTAAGAAAGAAAGAATGTGGGTGTTTTTCCTCAGGACACAGAAGGTTAATCAATAGGAGATTGGTGTTATCATACATTTTCTTTGGTAAGATTATTTTAAAGGACTGAAAATTGATTGAATGCTGGCAGGAAGAGATATACTTCATAGTCCTCTGATATTTGAGCTTCTGTTCTGATAAGGGCATAGGTTCTATGTCTGGACATAAGGGAATCAGAAAGAGAACACAGTTTGGGAAGTAAGACACCAGGGTTTTTAGATATATCTTATTACATTTAGAGTGAATTTCAGGTGGGAATGTCTAGCAGGGGTAGAAACTAGACCTTTGGATGAAGGGATTAAAAATAAGACCTGACAGTAATGATTAAAGTACATTCTGTTCTGTAATCATTTTCTGTGGCTTAACAAATTTATTACATTGAAAATTTAGTGCTTAATATAGTAATATCCACTTTAGAGTCATTTTATTTTTTATTGCAAGGCTCTTGATTTAAAAACAAACACATTGTGGCTTTTAAATTTCTTTTCCATGTTGAATAAATCATTGTGCAGTGACATCATTTTTACATTTAGTTCTCAAATGTAAGATGATTACATAATATCTGTTTATATTTTTGTGGGGCTGTTATAAAATCATTAGTCATTTGAGCACTTTTAAAACTCAATGCCATATTGTACAAATAATTTGAAGAAAAACATTTTTACTCAAGGATATCAAAATAGAAATTCCTTCAGATCTGTTTTTACAAATTCTGTCACTTTATTTTCTTTCCCTTAAAGTAGGTGTGTATTCTGGTGGATACATTATGGTCAACATAAGCCATACTCTTTCTCTTCATCTAGGAAATTTAAATAAGACTAAGTTGAGGCTCAGTAATATTTTATGGCTTACATTTTAAGTTAAGCTTTTAAAATATTAAACTTATAAACATTATAAAGACTAATAATCTTATAAAAGGAGATGTGTATAAAATGAGTTCTCATTTTCTGTCTTCGATTTTACTTCCCAGAAGTTAATATTCCTAATGCCATATTGTATATTCTTTTTAACTTATTTCTATGTATAGAAAAAAATTCATATCTGTTTTATATTAATGTGAACTTAAGTACATAATTATCCTGTAACTTTTTAAACTGAAAACTTGTCATAAGCATGTTTCCTTATTAGTGTTCTAGGAAAGTCAGTTAACCAAAGATATCTGTACTTTACTATTTCATCCCTTTGGAAGGTTTTCTAAATGCCATTAAAAAGAGAGTGAGGAGACACCTAGGAGGAATTTGCTATGGCCGATGTCAAAGAGGTTACTGCCTGTGTCCTCCTCTAGGATTTTTATGGCTTTGGGTATTACATTCAGGTCTTTAATCTATTTTGAATTTATTTTTGTGTATAGTGTAAGAATGTGGTCCAATTTCATTCTTTTCCGTGTTGCTGTCCAGTTTGGTATATATATGTACAATGGAATATTACTCAGCCATAAAAAATAATGAAATCTTGCCATTTGCAATGTCATGAATGGAGCTAAAAAGTATAATGCTAAATGAAATTAGCATTCTGTCAATCAGAAAAAGACAAATAATATATGATTTCACTCATATGTGGAATTTAAGAAACAAAACAAAGGGGGGAAAAAGAGAGGCAAACCAAGAAATAGACTCTTAACTATAGAGAAAAAAAAATAATGGTTACCAGAGGAGAGGTGAGTGTGGGATGGGCTAAGTAGGTGATGGGGATTGAGAAGTGTACCTGTTGTGATGAGCACTGCATGCTGTATGGAAGTGTTGAATCACTACATTGTATACCTGAAGCTAATATTACTTTGACTAACTGGAATTTGAATAGAAGCCTTAAAAAATTAAAAGAGAGTGAATAAACATTAAAGAGTCACTATACTATGTTTTGAGCTATATTAGTGAATCTGAACATTATCTGTACAAAGCTACTAGGATTCTAAAATCTCTAGTCATTGTTTCAAACCACAAATGCTGACGCCATTCTGTGTGTTAATCTGTGCAGGCCCTCTTCAAATGTGAGGCGATATGATTGGGCAAAGACAATGTTAAATTCTGTATTCTTATACCTAGCTAGTTTGAGAAAGTATCAGTAACTTAAAGGCATCATTCCCTGACTTTGAGAGAACCCACACTATATTTTATCTGTTTGAAATCAGATCAGCCTTAGAATCTATACTGATACATTCGGCCAGCATCACATGAGGGAGGTTTATAGGCTCCTACAGAACCTGAGGGGGTGTTAAACACCACATGCATTCATCTTTTACAATGTTTACACTGAAAGAATGGAATAGAGATAGGAATATTTGGCAAGTAATATATTTTCCTTTAGAGTATGAGATTAAATCAAGGCAATTGCGCACTCAGACATACCAAAACTTTTTTTGCTCTCTATTCTGATGCCTTCTTGGCTTAGATCTTTTTTTAACCTCAGATGTAGTTCACAATGAGGGAAATATCAAGTGACATATGGACAGATTGGTAGCTTGGGTTCTTGCTTTCTGCGAACTACAACTTTTACTGCATTGAGGCTCTGGCCAGCCTTAAGTAACATGAAGTAAAAATGATGGGGGTGCCTGGGTGGCTCAGTTGGTTGACTTCAGCTCAGGTCATGATTTCACAGCTTGTGAGTTTGAGCCCCATATCAGACTCACTGCTGTCAGTGCAGAGCCTGCTTTGGATCCTTTGTCCCCCTCTCATTTTGCTCCTTCCCCGCTTATGCATGCTGTCTTTCTCTCTCTCTCTCAAAATGAACAAACATTACAAAAATTATGGGTGGTTTTTACAGATCACACCATCTTACTAATGGCATGATCATTAAGATTTACAAGTTCTAAAACTTATTGATCTCAGAGTTATTAAAAATCAGAATACAAATGAAATAAAGTTAGAGTTACAATTATAAATGAAATATTACCATTTTAATAGCATAAGTAATATTTAAATATTTTTATAAATGTTTTTTATTTTAATATTTTTATAGTTCTAACAATAATGATTCCATTAAAAACACTGATTGCAGATTCTGTGTCTCCCTCTCTTTCTGCCCCTTTCCCATTAGCGCTCTGTATCTCTCTCTCTCTCTCTCTCAGAAATGAATAAACACATTAAAAAGTTAAAAAAAAAAACCCACTGCAGAATAGTAGTTTGGAAATTCCATGTCACGTTATTTCCCAACCCTGAACTAGATCATGTACTTTTTAGTTTATGATTTGCTGTGAACCAATGAGTAATACCTACATTTTCATGTTCGTGTTTTCACTGGTTTCCAAGCTACCTTCTTTGACTGTGAGTTCTTAACATATCTCCATGGTGTGTTTATCTCCCCTTATTTCCTGTCCTTCTAGCACCCCAGTATGACCTACATTAGTTGGTTGACACAGTGAATTTGAGGATATTGGATTTGCTTTACACAACCCCGTCTCTATCACAGGGCCCTCAGAACCTCATTGGTGCTTTGATTTCAGTCCATATTTCCCCTTAATTCTTACTGTTGTACATGATTCTAATAATCTTCAACAAATACTTTCCCCCCTCCTACTCCATTTGATTTCTTATGCTTCCCTGAGTGAAGAGAGTGACTTGCCATAGTTAAGAACTATGTAGTCAGACAGACCTGGATCCAGATTCTGTCTTGTCTTCTCATGAGTTGTATGATTTGGGGCAAGTTGATATTTTTAAGTCTCAGTTATTCAGTTTCCTTCACTATCAAAGACATCATCATCAGGGTTATTGTGAGACTTTGGAAATAAAGCACTTAGCCCTGCCCATGGTGCAAGGTACTCAAGCTTGGTATTCACAGGTTTGAGAAGTTAGTATTGGAAAGGGGGAACTAATTTCTGTAAAAATCAGGAAAGGACAAGATATTGTATGGTAATAAAAGGATGTTTTAGGAAGTAGGACAGTTGAAAGAGTTTATATCCTACAGATAAAAATAATAGTGTATATAAAGTTCTTATCCATAGGTTAGATGTGTTTTCAGAATTCATAATTTTTGTAGATTTTAAAAGGTATGTATATTTCATATATTACATATGACTTCTAGCAGGACATGCGGTAAGACTCTTAAACAAATGGATACTTCTCTAGGAAACACTTCTGTATAAACTTTTATACAGAAGTATTAGCCTCCCATCATTACCTCCCATAAATTCCAGGTAGATAGTGCCACTGAATGAATTATGAAAACACTTACTTTTTACAACTTTTGAATTTTGGGATTATGGATAAGGTATTGGGTTATGAAAAAAAAAAAAGGAGACTCATCATCATCTTATTGTGAGCCAAAGATTATTCTCTCATTTCACCTATGTGGGTGTTTTCTATATTTCCTGGACAAGGGGACATGGATACTTTTGTTTCTTCCAGTACTACGGCTCATTCCCCTTCCCAGCTACCCTTGCCAGTTCACTCCAGATTTATTTCTTCTGAGAATTAAGGGAGGAATGAAATACAGCTCTTTCAGTAGGAGTTTCCTTGTTGCACATGGAAAATTCAGGTCATATTGAGAAATATTTCTTTTCCTTGTTCCTGAAATTTATTAAGATGTGAAGTGTATAATAATATCTGGAGAGAAAAAGACATTACAGTCATTAGTCTCCATTTCTTCCTTTGTGGTTAGAAGCCATGTCCTCTTAAATATTTTAATTCAAAAGGTATTTAGGCAATATTTGCAGTTAGATGTGATATCCCAACAGTTTTAGACTATGCGTATTTTATCTTTTTTGTCTAAATACATACAGGGTTTTTAGAGAAAAAATATTGTCTTATTAACTTGTTGACATTCCTCTTTTCTTTAACTAGTGAGGATCTGTATGGATTTTTAGTTCATTCCTTCCTATTTTCTATTGACTTGGGGGATTTGCTATGAGAATGAAAGTTATAATTAAATCATAGTTTGGTCATACATAACTGTTATTCAGAATTAATTCTAGTATTTTTTTTCTCTTTTTTTTAGTGTCCTACTAAAACCAAAGCAACATTTGGGGTCCACCTCAAAATAGTAGGAGACTGGACAGGTAAGTAGAATATAGAGTTTTAACATATATGCTTTGAAAATAATAGGTCATAGTTTGCATGTGCTTAAGTAATAGAACTACCAGCATATTTAGATGTGTATATGTTCTCAAGCTGTTGTTTTGTTTTCTTTCTTTGCTTATACAGCTTTGATATTCACATTTTCTTTTTGTAGGATGCATTTTTGCAATTCAAATACCTTGAATATCAATAATTGTTAATAATGTATTGTTTGCTCTGCTTGCAAATCACTGGTTTCTGCCTACTTGTCAGATGCACTGGCAATAGCAAGAACAATGAAATGCATGTTTTAGAAAACAGGATTTTAAAATTGGTGGTTGGTTTTACTCTCAAACTAATCAACACCTGGGATTGAGATCACATAAATGTTTCAGTTCTTACATGATCTTTTTGTGTCATTACCTATATGTTCATAGCAATTCCACAACATCTTTGGAATAATGGTCATTTTTAATAGCAAGTCTATTGGTGATATGTTGTCTGTTCAATAAAAACTTTTTTTTATCTGAGAGATGCATTGTATTAAGAGTTCTGAGTAAATAAAAAGAAACAACTATTCATTCTTGTATTCCCTTGGTCCAACAGAGTAACTGACAAGTAAGTGCTCAGTAAATATTAGCTTATTGGCTACTTGTTTAATTTGGTTGCTCAAAGGAAAGGATGCAGGGTATAAACATAAAGGCAAGTCTAAATAAAAATATTTTCATATTGAATGCTAAACTAGGAGTTGGTTTGTGAAAACTACAGGGAATCAGGAAAAGGTAGATTCAGTATAGTCTAGGGTTTGAAGAGATTTACAGAGAAGATAGTATTTGAGCCAAACCTTGAAAATCACGCAAATAAAGTAGGTCATTTAAGTAAAATCCACAGCATTGTCAAAAAATCAGAGAAGGTAATGAATAAACCATATTTGAGAAAGGTGTGTCAGTCAGCCTAGCAGAAGCAAAGATTTTGTTCTGGGGAATACTATGGAATAGGCATTTAGAGTCAGCTTGGTGAAGATTTTGAATGCCTTCACAAGAAATTAAAATAACTTAGAGATGCTAGAGAACTTTTGAAAGATTTAGAGAATCATAACAAAAATAGTATTAATAATGAATAAGAATAGAACCAAGGAAATACTGAGACTGGAAAGCAGAGGAGAAGAGTCAGTGAAGGGGGGAAATGGATACAGGGCTCGAAAGAGTGGATTTATAAGCACAGGTTTGGGAAGTTAGCATTGGAAAGGGGGTACTAATTTCAAAAAAATCAAGAAAGAGCAAGATACTGTGTAATAAGAAAAGGATATTTTAGGAAGAAAGGCAGTTGAAAGAGCTTATACAGTTAAAAGATAATAGTGTATATAAATTCTTTGTCTATAGAAAAAGTAGCCAGCTTGGAATTGGAGAATTAATGAATATGGAGAAAATATACAACATAATATTTAATGAGCAAACAATGAAATTAATCAAAAGACTTGGAGCAGTAATGCCCTATGGAACTGTGAAAAATCAGGCTTAAATATAGTTTAATACGGTCTAGCTCCATCCATGTATTATGCTAAGTGAAATGATTCAGTCAGAGAAGGACAAATACCATATGATTTCACTCATATGTGGAATTTAAGAAACAAAACAGATGAACATATGGGAAGGGGGAAAAAAGAGAAACAGAGAGAGAGAGGGAGAAACCATAAGGGACTCTTAAAGATGGAGAACAAATTGAGGTTTGATGGAGGAAGGTGGGTGGAGGATGGGTGATGGGTACTAAGGAAGGTACTTGTGACGAACAGTGGGTGGTGTATGTAAGTGATGAATCACTAAATTCTACTCCTGAAACCAATATTGCACTGTATGTTAACTACAACTTAAATAAAAAATTGATATAGTTTATTTGATTGCCTTCAAAAAGAGACCTTGTTAGAAAAACACTGCTGTAAAAAAAAAAAAGAAAAACACTGGTGTAGTATGAAAATAGTAATTCTCATGATAAGCCCAGAACTATTTGATATAATCACAGTTGTTTTGCACTGTTTGACAAATAAAGAGGAAAGTTCTTTTCTGGTAAGAATCCCAAAAAGTAAGAATTAACTTCAGTAATGAATGGCAATTTATAAAATTCTATATCTGAAGTGCAACAAGCACAGTGTAGATATAATTTAATTCATTGTGGTAAGGAAAAACTTCATGATGGATTATTACAAGCTATTGTTAGTGAGTTTCTTTATAAAGTTATTTTCCATTGTCAGTAGCTCATTAGAAAAAATGATTATCTCATCATTTATTTCAATCTTTTTTTTAAGGAACACTTAATAGTTTTAATTTTATCCTCCTGTTTTATGTATTGTGCCATTGAGGGAGAAAAAAGATCATTCTATTCAGAGGTCAGTTCTAGTCATATGCTTTTCAATTAATAGTCCTTCTTGGTTGTTGATTTTAAATATTTGTTGACTTGAAAAAAAATGTCAAGCATTCATGCATAGAACCTCTAAATAATTCTGCCACTATCTGGCACTTTAGTTCAAAAAAGATTTAGCTGCCTTAAAATAATGGAATTATAATTATGGAAGGAAACTGGGAACATTACTTCTAAGATCAAGCATCATTGGATTTGTCTAAAAGAATTGACTAAAAGTTTTAAGAGCAGAAGGGGAGAAATACCAAAGGGGAGAAATACCAAAGGGGCGCGTAACAAGTAGAATATCAGAGGTTTGCTTTTCTAAACCAACAGATATTTTAGACTTACTTTTTCTTCTCTGAAATATGTTCTGCCCTGGGGAGGCCTAAAGAACAGATTTAAGACTGCCCCGTGGATGATCTTTCTAAGACTAATCAATGATAACCCAGCAGCAGAGTGACCAAGAAGCAATCGAAACACCTAAATAGCACAGGACAAGTCAAGCTTTATATATTCTAATTAATTAATTAATTTACAGTTTAGAGAGAGAAAGAGAGTATGCACATGAGTAGGGGAGGGCTAGAGGGGGAGAGATTCTTAAGCAGTCTCCACACTTAGCATGGAATCTGATGACCCTGGGATCAGGACCTGAGCTGAAATCAGGAATCAGATGCTCAACCAGTTGAGCCACCTAGGCCCTCCACTAGTTTTTTTATTTTAACCAGGTCTTTGTTGTGCATCTTAGTGTGGGATAGACTCATTAAGTTTGGAAGACTCTTCAAACCTTTTTAACACAATTGAGGTTTTTTCTTGAAATGGTGGTAGAGGGGGTAGAGTGAATTACTTGAGTGATTTATCTTTGACTTAATATTTTGTTGCTTTTCTAGAATCAGTCATGCTTTCTAATTTCAAATGCATGGTTACAAATTGCCTGTTGGCTTGATTATCATTCTGACTATCCGAAATTGTTTTGTTACTTTCTGCATTAGATGTCATTACTATTGAATAATGTCTGAGATAATGTTAAACTATTGGTTATTTTAGTGGTTTAGATAGCAGCTTACTCTAGAGAGGCTTAAGTTTTACTATAAAAGCATTATATACATAATATCTACATTGTAATGAATCTAAAAATTTTGTCATTTTTCCATTCAATAATTAATGGATTGACAAGTGGATAAATATGCAATAGAAGGTTTGTTGTATGTATCACATAACAGCTTTTCCTTGCATCTTGAGTATCAATTTCCAGATTGTCTATTGAAAAATCTTGCTATAATCAGAAGATATGGTTGATTTTGAGAATTAAAAGTAGGACAATAAGGCCATGTGACATCGTGAATTTGCCTTGATTAAACAATACATTGATAGTCACAGAACATATAACCTTAGAACTTTAGTTAAAGACTAGGCCAAAGAAAGAAGTGATAATTCTGTATTTATTTCTATGTTACTGAATTAGCCAGGCTTGTTTTATACTTCATCTAGCTGACTGTTTACGAAGAGATTAAAACAGAATATGTGTAATGCATTAAAAGTATTTTTTTATAATTTGGGGAGTTCTTTATAAGTTAGATTATGACTGCACAGTTATAATGTTACTATTTTATAATGAGAACAGATTTTTGAACACCTGTGGCATTCACCTTACACCATATGTATCTGTGAATGCCATTTGATTGCTGTAAGAAACGCAAAAAATTAAAAGTACTCCAATTGAATACAACCCTATTTTTGAGGACATGTCCCAAAAAATAGATTCCAAAAAAAATTGAGTAAACTGACTTTTTTGAACAGCACAGATCATACTTGCACATATGAAATATTATGGATCTTACATAATACATGTTCACACAGTGTACACTTTAGTTCAAGCCCATAATTATGAATTATCAATTGGTGTAACTACAAAGGAGTGACTAGAAATATCTTTTTTGTTGTTGCTATGACTAGCAAACTACAATGGTTAGTCATTTGTGGAAGATAGCATTTAGACTATTTGTTATTTTGGCTAATAATGAAATATAAACACCTACTGTATACTAGACAATGGCCTGTGTCCAGAGATATAGCAATGACCAAAACAGATAAGGTATCTGCTCTTACAAGGACTGTATTCTAGTCAGTAGACATCTCCAATAAACAAAAACCCAAATCAATGTATAATAATATGTTAGATAGTGATAAATGCTATGAAGAAAAATAAAGGTAAGAGAGTAATAATGGTGAAGGGTGGGAGTGCTGTTTTAGATGGGGTGCTTAGTTACATGCAAGGAGATGAGGGTAAGTCAGGTGGATTTCAGGAAGAAGTGTATTTAGACTATGGAAAGAGAAAGTGCAAAATCCCTATGTTTGGATATTCAAGGAACAGCAAGAAGGCCAGTGGGACTGGAATAGAGACAGTGAAGGGAGTAGTAGAAAATAGATCAGAGAGATGAGCAGGGGATTGGACACTGCAGATTACAGGAAGACTTACATTTTAAAAATGGATTTATTTAAATTAAAGTTAGTTAGCGTACAGTGTAGTTTTGGTTACAGGAGTAGAACCCAGTGATTGATCACTTATATATAAAACACCTGGGGCATTTTAATGTGATTGAGAAAAAAGGCATGGTTTTGAAATCTAAATCTGAATGATCTTCCATTTTGTTTTAATACATACTACCTAGTGGTTGTCAGGCTAAGGTTATTTATTTATTTATTTAAAATAATTGAGTTTAGGGAGAAGGGGAAAATGGTGGGACTTCAGAGCATTGCAGAAAACAGGAAAAACTTTTTGTTGGGTTGGGGAATGTATCATCATTTTAGATATGCTTCAGTAGTGATTTTATCTTGTGCCATGTGGCCCTGGTTTATGAGTTCTGGTAGCCTGAGGTCCCGTTAGCCCTCATAGATGGTAGTAGCTTCTTTCTACTTTCTAGATTTCTCCATTGTCTTTGATTTAGCTTCATTTCTTCCTTCACCTGTCATTAGTTCCCTGTATTAAATTCCTTTCACTTGAATCATCAAGAGTCATTCTTGGTTTTGGGATTTGGAGGTCAGCGAAGCCTCTTTCAACAGAATTCTGCATCTGGAGAAGTAATAATGGGGAAGATAAGAGGATGTGTAAAACCCTGAGGCAGTCTAATGTTTGTCTTCGAGGACCAGTTAAAAGTGAAGTGTTGCTGGAACTGATAAGTGGGAATGTTGTAGGAAATAAAAGCAGAGAATATCCATGGACTGGATATGGTAGGCACTTAAAAACTTCAGGTTCATTATAAATGTTGTAGAAAATCATTGGAGGATTTTGATTAGGGTCTGACTCACATTTTAAAATGGTAACTGTGGCTGCTGTATAGAGAATATGATGAGGTAGGCAAGAGTGGGATTAGAAGGTGAGTTAAGAGAGAAGCTCTTGCTGCTGTCTAGACAAGAGAAAGTGCTTAGTATGCATGGGGTGATAATGACTGGGTCATGAAGAGTGGATGGATCCTGAGGGTATCTCACAGCTGTTGTTGAGGGACTGGAGGTGGGGTGTAACAAGAGTTCAGAATCAAAGACAATTTAAGATATTTAGTGTCAATGTGTAAGTGGATAGTGCTTCTGTGTATTGAAATAAAGCACATTGAGGCATATTGGGGGGCACAAGAGTAGACATTCAATTCAGTTTTGTACATTTTAAATTTGAAATGCCTTTTAGACTTTCAAAAAATAAGGTTGAATAGGCCATTGCATATTTGAGTCTAGAGGTCAGGGTAGAGATCCAAACTTGGGAATTATTATTATATTCATGGATCTAAAGATGTAAAGTTGGATAGGATCAGCTAGGATAGTAATTCTCATCTATGAGATGAGAAGATTTATATACATTTTAATGTACATTTATATATATTTTACATTGTATATATCATGTATCAGCATTGTATGTATTTGCACTATTTGCCATTACATTAATATATCTTTTATAGCAATTTATATACATTTTATAACATTTTATATGCCTGCTTTACATTCTTAACATGCAATTACAGATATTATGTACACAAATTACTTATAAAAACCAATATAATGTCCTAACCTTAGCATAAAGGAGCTATTAAGATAGTTTATAGTAAATGATTTATATTTCATATTTAAATTTTCAAGCATGACTATATTAGAAGTCATAATGAAATAGGTAACTTAACCCACATACAAAATGATCAGGAATAAGACAGTTCTAAATATAGGATCCCAATACAATTAAAATACCATAAACACTGTTTGCTTTATGGTGTGATTTTATAAAATAGTGAACTTCTTTTGATTAAATTCTAGACACAGTGGTTTACAATATTACTTCAGTATACAGGGTGGTTACAGTCTTGGGATTTTTAGCACATGTTTAAGTCATTCAAAACCTTTGCATTCTTTATCACTATAAATGAGTTTTTCATTTATGTGAATGTCTAGCAAGTCATATGAAAAGTATGCAGGAAGTGAGACAATTCCTGATGTCTAGTGTCTCTGACCTCTACCCTCTAAACTTTAGTACCTGCTGATCATCATTGTGAGATCCAAATTACCTCCCCAAGTTCTCAAAACTACTCCTACAAGGTAGCACTGTCCTGTCAAGAGTAACTACTTTAAGAACTGTGTATCGAGGGGAGCTTGGGTGGCTCAGTCGGTCAACCGTCCAACCCTTGATTTCAGCTCAGGTCCTGACAGCATGGTTTGTGAGATCAAACCCTGTGTTGTGCTCTGTACTGACAGCATGGAGCCTCTTGGGATTCTCTCTCCTCTCTCACTGCCCCTCCCCTGCTTTCACTCTCTCTCTCTCAAAATAAATAACTTAAGGAAATGTGTATAAATAGAGAACTGTAACAGAGCACTAAGACCAACATGTAGAGTCCAGCAAAGGTGAAAAGAAGGAGTGACCTCTGAAGAAAGAGGGGAACTAGGAGAGTTTGAATCCTGGACAGAATAGGGCAATGTTTCAAAAAAAAAAAAAAAGCATTGATCAATTGAAACAAATGCTACTGAGAAGTAGAGTAGAATGAGGGCTGAATTAATGATATGGAGAGCTGTGTTTTTAATGGAGTATTGGGAACAGAAACCTGTGTGAGTTAGGCTCAAGAGATAGTAAGAGAAGTAGAGATGGCCCATACAGACAAATCCAGAGACATGTTGGGTTCCTATGAGTTCATTGGATCTTCCAGCTTTATGTTCAGTGAGGTCATGTTTGACAGCTTTAAAACCATCCACAGTGTATTTATTCCACAGAAATTGACAGATATCATTAAAAAAGGATTTAAGAAATGTTTTTAAAGATTTGCCTGTTGGGGCGCCTGGGTGGCTCAGTTGGTTAAGCATCCGACTTCGGCTCAGGTCATGATCTCATGGTTCGTGGGTTCGAGCCCTGTGTTGGGCTCTGTGCTGACAGCCAGCTCAGAGCTTGGAGCTTGTTTCAGATTCTGTGTCTCCCTCTCTCTCTGACCCTCCCCTGCTCACGTTGTGTCTCTGTCTCTCAGAAATAAATAAAATATTAAAAAAAAAAAGATTTGCCTGTTAAGTATTTGCCAAAACACTACTGGGCAAATTCTAAGGAGTTTTGATATAAATGAAATAAATAAATGTCAGTAGCTGAAGGAAGGAGGATATACGGACAAGGCAGATGTGAGAGCACATATAACATAAATACGTACATATACATATATATGTCACATATATACACACATACATATGTATTTAATGTGAATAATTGTAATATGTTCACATACATCTGGGAACAATATGAGTAATGAGAATGAAGTAGAGGGAAAAGTTGACATTGCTGCAGAGACAAAGGGCATAATCACAGGAGCGAGGTCCACAAATGCCTTTTAATGCATTCCACAAAAATTGGATTTCAGGGGCGCCTGGGTGGCTTAGTCGGTTAAGCGTCCGACTTTCACTTAGGTCATGATCTCGCGGTTCGTGGGTTCGAGCCCCGCGTCGGGCTCTGTGCTGACTGCCAGCTCAGAGCCTGGAGCCTGTTTCAATCTGTGACTCCCTCTCTCTCTGACCCTCCCCTGCTCATGCTGTCTCTCTCTCTCTCCTAGAAATAAAACATTAAAAAAAGAAAAAATTAAAAAAAAAATTGGATTTCAATGTGCAAGTGAAAGAATTGACCATTGATAAGGCATCTAGGCAGTTCATGCTTCATTAACAGATGGGAAGACAGAGAAGATGGTTTCAGAGCATGGCTACCAACGGATTGGTGGGCTTGGATTGGGAAGTATGGGATTTTTCTTCTGGTTTCTTCTGTTTCCTTGGTGAAAAAATAGAAGGTTATCACTGAGACTGAGGATGGGGGAAGGTATGTTGAATTGTGAGGAGAAGGAAGAAGGTATAAAGTATCATTTGAAATAGTAAATTGATGAGTGAAGCATGGTAGCCCTTTTGAGATGTGCCAAGAGGCCTACAAAATATGTTGTCCAAAATTTAAGTGAGACAACTTAGAAAAATTGTGAGTTTTTTCCCCAACATAGCTGGTTCTTCAGATTAGCTAGTGAGCAGGTAGGGAGATGGTGGTGTTAGATTTTAGCAGCACTGGTCCACTTCTTTTCTTTTATTTATTTAAATTTTTTTAATGTTTATTTATTTTTTAAGAGACAGAGACAGAGCATGAGTGGGGGAGGAGCAAAGAGAGAGGGAGACACAGCATCCGAAGCAGGCTCCAGGCTCTGAGCTGTCACACAGAGCCCGCCAAGGGGCTTGAACTCACGAACTGTGAGATCATGACCTGAGCCGAAGTCGGAGATTTAACCAAGTAGGCCACCCAGGCACCCCAAGTGTTGGTCCACTTCTGACTGAATTCCCTACAACTGTCACCTCCAACCCACTGTCTGCAGTATAGTCATAGAAACTTCAAAGCCTGAATCAAGTCAAATCACTTCTCTTGCTTCAGTCACTTTAATAGCTTCCCGTTGCTCCTAGGATAAAGATAAAAAACCTCATGGTGGCCTAGAAGGGCCTCTCTGCTCTGGCCCTGCGTGGTCTCTCATCTTGATTCAATTTGTGTCTTTTTCTTTGCACTATAGCAACACTAGCCTTTTGGTTCCTTTTGTTGTGCTTGTTGCCTCTAACCCCATGTCTGTCCTGACCCATATGTTTACAGCACTCTTCAGCACCCTCCTCACCCAACCCACACGTGTACCTGGGGTCTTTAGATCACAGTTCAGGAATCTTCTGCCAAGAGCCTTCTGGGACATGCCAATTTGAGCTCTTTGTAAAAGGCTGCTATATTTCTTTCTTTTTATTTGTTTGTTTGTTTATTTATTTCAATAGTTTATTGTCAAGTTGGTTTCCATATAACACCCAGTGCTCATCCCCACAAGTGCCCTCCTCCATGCCCGTCACCCCCCTTCCTCTCCCCCCTCCCCAAAGACCTCAGTTTGTTCTCCGCATTCAAGAGTCTCTCATGGTTTGCCTCCCTCCATCTCCCCAATTATTTTTCTCCTTCTTCTCCCTCTTGGTCCTCCGTTAAGTTCCTCCTAATCCACCTATGTGTGCAAACATATGGTATCTGTCCTTCTCTGCCTGACTTATTTCCTCAGCATAACACCCTCAAGGTCCATCCATGTTGCTACACATGGCCAGATTTCATTCTTCATCATTGCCATGGAGTATTCCATTGTATAGATAAACCACATCTTCTTCATCCATTCGTCAGTTGATGGACACTTAGGCTCTTTCCATGTTTTGGCTATTGTTGAGAGTGCTGCTATGAACATTGGGATACATATACCCCTATGCATCCACACTCCTGTATCCCTTGGGTAAATTGAGGCTGCTATATTTCTTTCCTTAAGAGCACTTATTTCTGTTGGTAACTATATATTCAAAGTGTTATCATTGGTGTAGTGAGTTTCCTCCAATAGACTAAACCTGATTAGGATAAGGGGCTGTATCATTTTGTGTTCACCATTATATTCAAAGACCTTTTAAAATGGTTGTTCCTGGCACATGTAATTATTTGCTAAGAAAAGGAATGAAGAGAGGGAGGAAGGAGAAAGGCAAGCAGGCAGACAGGTGTATCCCCTGCTTTATAGACACCCCCAAGCTAATGGGGGTAGGAGTCAAATACCTAACAAAATGTAATGCTGTGCTTCTCAGAAGTGGAGGGCACAGATGCTTCTGGGAGGCTTTCTGGGCCAAGCACTGTCGGGGTAAATGGGATTTGTCCAGGGTGGGAGATTATACCAGGGTAAGAAATAGATTAAATAATGGCTCAGAGGTGTGAACAGTCATGGAATGTGAGGAAAATGTCATGGGTCTGCGAAGCCAGGCTGGGAGGGTATCCAGAGGCCATGCCTTGGAGGAGCTTGTAGGAACTGCTGCAAAGTTTGGTCTTTTTTTCCCCTGAAAGATGTTGGTGAAAAATTGAAGGGCTTTAAATAGGAACTAAAATAAAATTTGCACTTTATATGTATCACCTTGCCAGTATTACACAGATTGGAAAGGAGAAAGACTAGGTTAAAAGCAAAGACACCAAAATTAAAGATTCATCGTATTGTCCAGGAAGCTGAGGAGACAAAAAGTTCTATGGAGGGAATGATCTATGGTGTCCAATTTAATAGGGCCAATCAATAACTATGAGAGAAAAACAACTATTGGATTACTGCTAACTTTATAAAAATTATCTCAGTGGGAAAATGCAGGGGAGAGGTTTGGGGATGGTATAGATTGCTGTGAATTACTGAGTATATTAGAGACCAGTAAATTGAGAAAGTTGGTGTACAAAAAGAAGCACAGAGCAAATAAGCTATTTCTAAATTCTTCCTATTCTAAATTCTACCAGAACTCTGAGAGTGACTGAATTTATAATGTGGTTTGTGATTCGTAGTGGAAAATGAGTACCAAATACATATGCAATTACTTGTGTATTTATCTAGGTGAGTCTAGGTCAGGATGAGGATTAACATATTATGTCTTAGTGTAGATATTATGTATATAAGGGAACACTGTAATTCTGGTCTGATGTGAGTCAATGTGGAAACCATTGAGGACAATTAATTAGTTAATTTGATGGCATTTGACATAACTCATTTGCTATCATAGTATAATAAGTCATTCAATACATATGAGCTGGGGTTAAATTTCATATTTCATAGCTTCAGAAATCAAGGAAATTTTTCTGTCGGGGAAACGAGTAATTTATATTATAATTTAAATGCCCATCTGCTCTCAGGAGAGAGGATAAATTGTTTTCCCCTTGGTTTCTCAGTTTATGAACATGAAATCTGAGCTGTCATTCTTTAGTAGATGACAGCTCACTTATAATGGCACAGAATATGTAGAGACCACTCTGTAAATGATTGGAGTTCACCACTCATTAAGTTTTATTCTTCTGCAGTCATTTTACAACCTCAAAGACAGGGTAAAATGCAAAATTTTTGTTTCCTAGCCAATAAAAACTGTGACTTTTAGCTCCTGAATATAAGCAATTCTATAATTTCTGGACCTCGAAAGAGAGTTATGATAGCAAAGTGGTTTGTTTGCATGAATTGTTATGTTTTTAGTATGAATTGTTTTGTCCCTAAGAGAAGTTTGGACTTTCTGTTATCTATTATTTTCTGCTTGATTTTACACTATAAAATGAAAGAAAAAAGAATAGTGAGTAATTTTCTTGGTAATATGATTTCTTAAGAATGTTAAAAATGTGATAGTAATGTACTGAGTAGCCAAAAACATGAATGTCATTTTGCCAAGTTAGTCTAGTGTTAATGGACTAGCTAATTTACAAGAAGCCAAAAAGTCAAGAGTTTTGTGCCATTATCATTATCATGAAGAACATTTTCAAGTATTCATTTGTTTGATGCACTTGCAAAGCACTTTATAAAGGATTCTAAATGGATATAGTTCCTGTTCTCTAAGCATATTATAAGTTTTAAAGCAAAATTATAATTTTGGATTGGATGGATTGGAATGATGCAGATAGGGTCCTTAAATGTCATCCAGATGAACATACCAAAGACTTTAAATATGTTAATATCAAAGGAAGGTGTTTATCTTCTGTGGATTCAAAGGCAATTGAGTAAGGGAATATAAGGAATAGTATCTAGTGAAAATGGTTCTGCTCTTACAATTTTTCAAGTCTAACAAAGGAGGAGGGTGGAATGTCATAAACAAATGTAAATAGAATGGTAAAACTAACTTCTTGCATGAAATAAGATTTTTAGAAAATTTGGAGGTTACAAATAATGGACATGNTCTGCCATAGTGTGATGAAGAGCTTAAAAGTAGGAGGTGGTCTTATTTTTTCTTGACATCATATTGAGAAACTAGTAAAATGTCTTAGGGTGCAGCTATCAACATAATTAGGGAAAAAGGGAAAGAAAAAAAGATCTATATAAAAAACTTTGCATATCCCAATATTTTCAATGATAATACCTAGTAGAAAACTATGCCTCTAATTGGAACAAATAAAATGTATTTTAAGACTTAGCCTGTCCTTCAAGAAATCATCAAGTGATTTGTCATCCTGTATCCCTCAACTCCTTTTCATTTATGACATAGTTCTCTGACTTTCTACTTTCACCATAATAGTGAAAATTTTTTGTTGATGGTAGAATGGTGAACTGTTCAATGGTGGTTTGAATATTGTGTTTTACCTCATTGAGATAGCATACTCAATCAGGCAGACTTTCAAGGCTGGCAGTTAAGCATAGAGGAAAAGACAACCAGAGCCATGATCCAAACCAATAGCAATGGGGATTTCTTTTCTTTTCTTTTCTTTTCTCTTTCCTTTCCTTTCCTTTCCTTTCCTTTCCTTTCCTTTCCTTTCCTTTCCTCTCCTCTCCTCTCCTCTCCTCTCCTCTCCTCTCCTTTCCTTTCCTTTTTCTTTTCTCTTTATTTACATGAATAAAATTTCTTATTCTTGCTTTTTCTACAGAGCAGGAACAAAAAGTAACATTTTCCAAGTTATCCTTCAAAAAGGGTTAATTTTTTAATGTTTATTTATTTATTTTGAGAGAGAGAGCATGAGCAGGGGAGAAGCAGAGAGAGAGAGAGAGAGAGAGAATCCCAAGCAGGTTCTACTCTGTCAGCACAGAGCCCAACATGGGGCTCAAACTTATAAACTGTGAGATCATGACCTGAGCCAAAATCGAGAGGTGGACACATAACCTACTGAGCCACCCAGACACCCCTCAAAAAAAGTTTTTAGTTGTATTGATTACATATTATATTTGTTTGCTTATTTATTTAGCTGGAGAAGTTAGCCTTTGTAAGCAATCCTCTAACAAAAAAATTCCCTAAACCTATCAAAGACATTCATTTTGTGTTTATTATTTTTACCATACTAAAAAGAATGCACAGAGGAAAAAGACCCTAATATAACTTCAGTGACAATTGAGAACCAAGCAATATCAAAAAAATTAAGGATTTTTTTTTAAGGGATTGAATAGTTCAGAGGGACATGCTACGTTTCTAGGTATAAAGTCTGAATAATTAAAACTGTTAATTTTCCCCAAGATAAAGTACAGGCTTAATATAATTTCAACTAAAATAAAAATTCAGGGGCACCTGGGTGGCTCAATTGGTTGTGCATCTGACTCTTCATTTCGGCACACATCAACTTTCCATGTTTCAGCTCCAGGTCTCACTCCATGTCAGATTCTCATTCCTCTCTTTCTTTCTCCCTTGTACTCTTTCTTTCTAAAATAAAAATGAATAAATAAATAAAATTCAAGGTCAAAAACAGTATAAATGTTTATTTGAAAAAACAGAAGAAAATAATTAAAAATAAATAACAAAAGATCTAGAAAATTTTGAATAACAAGGCAACACTGGCTCTATTAAAACATGTTATAAAGTGAAATAAACATTACAAACAAGCTAAGAATTTATAAGGCTAAAAAATATACTTAGGAACATGAAGCTCTTAAGTGGATCAGTTGAGATTTGAACTCAGGCTCATTGTATGCTAAAGCTTGTGCTGATTTACCATGCTTCCTCCTATAACGTTGAAATAGTTTAATCACTATGGTACTAGAACAAAAATGACAAGAAATCTTTTAACAAAGAAAAAAGATATCCTAGAAACAAACCCTTTACTAGGTGAAAATATGTATCATAGGATAAAGGAAGGTCCATAAATCAGTATGAAGTATCAGTTTGTAAATAGTTAAAATAATTGTTACTTAACTGTTTAAAAATTTAAATCTCTAGATGACCAAAAATTAATCCAAATATGTTAAATATTTTAACATAAAAAAGTTTTTCTGTAAAGGAATCAGAAGAAAATAGAAATTAATAGCCAGCAAACCTTCAGATATAAAAGGACATTCTATTCTGGAAGAATACACAGAGAAAGCTAAGTAGACAAAAAAAAAAAAAGAAAA
>NW_027529673.1:437786-471482 GCF_008692635.1 Crocuta crocuta
AAGTAGGTTTCACTATGTAAAAATATAAAAATTCTATCAAAACAGAAAATACAATTGAACAGAAATTATATCAATATATAATATACACAGAACATCAATATATAAATATATACAATATATATCAACTTATATTGATCAATATATATCAGTATATAAAGAGTCCCTTCGGAGTACCTGGGTGGTTCAGTTGGTTAGGCACCTGACTTCGGCTCAGGTCATGATCTG
This sequence comes from Crocuta crocuta, assembly GCF_008692635.1. Taxonomy (NCBI): domain Eukaryota; kingdom Metazoa; phylum Chordata; class Mammalia; order Carnivora; family Hyaenidae; genus Crocuta; species Crocuta crocuta. The sequence continues at coordinate 438,012 of NW_027529673.1, forward strand.
CAGTTTGTGATTTGGAGTTCGAACTCCACATCCAGCTCTGTACTGACAGCTCAGAGCCTGGAGCCTGCTTAGAATTCTGTGTCTCCCTTTCTCTCTATCCCTCCCCCACCCTCTCTCTCTCAGAAATACATTAAAAAAAAAAAAAAGAAGAAGAAGAAGAAGAGGAAGATCTCCAGGGTACCTGGGTGGCTCAGTCTGATTTCAGCCCAAGTCATGATCTCATGGTTTGTGAGTTCAAGCCCCACATTGAGCTCTATGCTGACAGCTCAGAGCCTGGAGCCTGCTTCAGATTCTGTGTCTCCCACTCTCTCCGCCCCTCCTCTGCTTGCTCTCTCTCTTTCTCTCTCAAAAATAAATAAACATTAAAAAAATTAAAAAAAGAAATAGCCCCTTCAATAAGAAGCTCAAAAAAGAAATGGATAAATTATGTGAACAGAGAAAATCGTAATAGTATTCAAATAAACATTTATATTATAGAATAACTATGATATTATATTATAGAATAACTATAATACTGTATTTTACCTATCAGTTAACAAAGTTTTTTATTGATAGTTATTGCTGACATTGGGAAGGTATATGCAAAAAGAAAACCAGAAGTTTGTCCAATGAAACAACCCAACACAGGAAGCAGATTCATATATTTGCTTGTTGCTGTTCCCTAATCCATTTTATAAGCTTGTTCTTTGGCCGGGAGCTCCTGTATTTAAGAAAAGAGAAGACTCTCACTGTGTGGTTGGTTTTCATAAGCTTGAAAAGACCATATATTGCATGCCATTAATTTTGTTAGCCCAGGGTTTTAGTTTAGAACTTCATAAAAACATAAAAGAAAACCTCCAGTGTCTTTGGATCTTGGATAAAATTGCCTGTTCCTTATAGAATATGTACCCAGTGGGTATTCAGAGTTTGTGCAGAAAGCAGGAACTGAAATAGTATCAAGCTGAGTCTTGATCACTTTGAGGTGTTTCTTTTGTTGAATGCCAACATTGTTAAAAAAGTGCATTTGCTGTGACAAATGGAAATATAACATTTTCCTTAAAAAGTGGATTGTGGAAAGCTTAGTAGCAATAATGTGTTTGTCCAAAAATGCCTTTCTTATTTGCTTTCGCTTCCCCTAAACCTCTGTTCTTTTATTTTTTTCCCCTGTCAGTTTTTGTTGTAGTTTAGCCTCTGTGGCAATGGAAGGGAATTAATGTTTTTTAAGAAGGCTAGTTATAGACATTGATTCACTGATGTATTAAGAGGCCAAGAAGTCTGTTTGCAGTTCTTTCAAAAGCTGCTTTTTATTTTTTTTTAACAGTATGTTTAGCAAGTAGGACCCACAATAATGAGTTTTAAAGAAACAGACTTTTATCACTATGTTTCCTCTGGAAATAAAAGGATCCAGTAAATAAATTACCTTTGTAAAATAGTGCACTGACTACCTTCAGACCTTATGATGTTGAAAGTACCAGGTGTCCACGTATATAGACTGTATATGACACTGCTGCCTTTTTCCTTCATTTTGTAACTCTTAAGCAAGAAGAAAGCAAGAAGGGGAGGAGGAGAGAAAAGGGAATACACCAACATTTTCTCTCCCAAGAATGAGGGAAAGAAGGAACAGTAAGGCAGTGGAAAGAACACTGGACTGAATTTTGGGGAGTTTGCTTTGTTTCTTTAATCTCTTTGCCTCTTGCTACCCATGTGACCTTGGGTTGGTCAGTCCACCTGTCTGGTTTTTAGCTTCCTCATCTACAACATGCTGCATTGAGGGAGCTTTTTCCTTTCTCAGATCATTGCTTATATAAAGTCATATAATTTTTTTTCACAGAAATAAGCTCTAGAATATAGATAATTTAATTCCACATAAAGTAGGAATAATAAAAAAGATTAATGGTATAGTTGAGAAAAGCTCAAGGGAGTATTGTGGAAGGATATATGCCAAGTATAGGATTTTTATGTATCTTTTTTCTGCCATTTTTTAAGGTTCTTATTCACTTACTCGCTATAGTTGTAAATACACTGTACTCTGTATTCTTATCTTCTGATTTGCTAATGTGACCTTGTTTTAATTTTTTTCCCTTATACAAGACAAGCATGGCTATTTTTTTTTTTTTTTTTTTAATGTTTAAGAGAGGGTGGGAAGGGAGAGAGAGAGAAAGAGAAAGAGAACTTCAAGCAGGCTCCTCTCTGCCAGCACAGAGCCCAATGCAGGTCTCAAACTCATGAACTGTGAGATCATAACCTGACCCGAAAGCAAGAGTAAGACGCTTAACTGACTGAGCCAGCCGCGTGCCCCAAGATTTTGGTTTTTTTATATTCCTCTGATATTGGCCTTCATATTTGTAGAGAAGGTAGTCAAAATAACCAGAGCTGATTGCTTTCTTCTTCTAGAATTGCAATCCATTTCCATTTTAATTCTATCAACACATTTTTCTATGTGTCTAATATCAAAATACTCTTGCTCTGCAACTAGATTTCCTGATTTACCTAAAATAGTATTAATTTGAATGCCTTTGATGTTGCTTTGAAAGCAATATTTTAAATAGCAACTATTTTTATTCAATACGGTTACCATGGTAATAAAGAACATTCACTTGATTTAAACTTTTCAGAAAAGGAAAACTTAGACTCTATATATTTCTAGTTGGTTTGAATGCACCACTCTAAGTGTGCCCTTTTGTTCCCAGTTTTTGAAGTAATTTGTTTTTCTATCATTACTGTGCATATTTCTTTTAATTTTTTGAGAAAAATAAAACATGAAATTTTTACAAACCATTAATTTCTTTAAATCCCTAGGAGAACAGCTCTTCTTTCCCTTTTTAAGTAATTTTGTGATTACATTTTAAATCCTTTTTCAAGTAGCTCTAATGGAATTACAATTGTTTTGTTGTCCTGGCATCTCCTTGTGATAAACAGGGCTGCCCTTGAGAATAAGAATCTTTTGTATTCATCCTGTGTGACAAATAATAGGTACTTAATAAAAGTTTGTTGAGTGGGTGAATAAATGAATAACGTATTATTTAATTGATAAAAGTTCCTTTGGCTCAAAGTATTAGTCTCACTTCCAATTTTAAGTTCTATTCCATGAGAAGTTATTGATATAAAAGTAGGCCGCAAAAATACCAACAAAATTATTTACTTCATCTAGCACCATGGATCAGGAAGACTTCTTTGGTCTTTGTTTCACTTTTAAATAAAACCTTCCTGATTCTTTTGCTTTATATTACTAATAGATCCAGGCAATGTTGGTTACTCTTTTTTTCTGGATTCCTGGAGTATACATTTAGCACTTATTTATTTGCAGGATACATATCTTAAGATTATTGAGGACCTAACTTGGTACCTGATCAGTAAATGTTTCCTGAAAAAGTTATTTTTAAACGTGCATATTTTGTTTATTTATTTAAATGATACTTCCTAAATGTTACGGAAAAACAATTTGTACCTTCTCTTTTAAGCAGCCTCTGTGTGTGTGTGTATGTGTGCGCGCGCGTGCACGCTCGCGCATGCATGTTGTGTTTCTTCACTGGTTTTGTGACTTCCTTAGAAGGTAGAGGAGTGGACTGTGTTACAAAAACTAAAATGTAGAAATGTGAATGACAAGTACTCTTGAATACATGTTCATGTGTGTGTATAATCATGGTATACACATCTATCTTTTCAAAAATTACTACTCTTAGGTATGTACTATGGAGGATAGAAACAGGGTATAGATAAAATAAAAGTTGATGCCTTTTTCTTTTCATCTCGTATCTTTATACATATTCATCCTTGCTGTATATACCTCCAGACTTCTTAGACATATTGTAGATGAAGTTATCCAAAACCTTGGAGAGATTGCAATGTTGAGTATATTATTACATATGATGGCATATCAACTCTGTAAGTCCCATAAAGGATTTTTTCACTGTGGCTTTGGGAAATTCATTGGTGATAGGCAGTCTAGAACTCTGAAAAACTTCCATGTGACTGTTTGTTAGGCAAAGAGTGATACGCGCGAGAGGCCAGTATTGAAGTGGGAGATGATATGGTCCCGGAGAGGCAGGGGCTAGGAGACCACACTTAACTCATAAACTCAAGATGGCTCTAACGGTGTCCTGATTTGTAAGATCTTTGGTGTTGACTGACCATGGCATCCTTAGAACTCAAATAGATGGGCAACCTACTAAAGTCTTACTTGATTTATTCAAATGGAAAGAAAACTCAGGGAGCCTGGGTGGCTCAGTCAGTTAAGCGTCTGACTTTGGCTCAGGTCTAATCTCACAGTCCGTGGGTTCAAGCCCTGCATTGGGCTCTGTGCTGACAGCTCTGTGCTGACAGCCTGTTTCAGATTCTGTGTCTCCCTCTCTCTCTGCCCCTTTCCACTCACTCTCTGTTTCTGTCTCTCGAAATAAAATAAAGACATAAAAACAATTTTTAAAAATTTAAAAAAAAACTCTAGGTTTGGCAAAGGCATAGCCTGAATCATCTTGCTACAGAGTACAGCCTTTCTTTCACTTTCCAGACTTGAGTCAGTTGATAGATTCTGAACCTCTTTAATAAAGAGATGATTCGGTCCTTTTGAGAAAAAAAAACCAAACATTTTATTTGTCAAAATTAAACTGTGCAATGATCCTCTTATGATTTGGCAGGGTGAGTGCCTGGGTAAATGCTTTTGGGGAACTAAACGTTGACTCTAAGGTGACAGTGTATCCTGAGGAACCAAAACATTACCGTAGCAGACCACTAACAGTCAGGGCTGATGGAGACTTCATGGAGTTTTGGGTTCAGTGTGTGTCACCATAGGCCCAGTGGATCCCTGACTCCACCCCAATTCCAGAATGCATGATAGCAATGAACACACTGAGCCTCTGTCAGACCCCTTATCTATATAATCTCCTTTCCTCCCTCTTTTATATTATATTTTTCTTACTCATGATGTTTTGTACTTCTAGGTAGAAAGGAACATTTCCCATGTTTTATTGTTAGTCTTAAGTTTACTTCATCATCCATGCCATTGTTTTCTTCTTGAAGTCCAATAGTTAGACCCCATTCTTTTGTGTTTATATAAATATTGTTAAAGATACTTGTTTGAAGACCTCACTAACCAGAACATGGTTTTTACCAGCTTACTTTCTTACCTGCAATTCCCTTTCTGAAGAGAAGAATGTCTTTTGGAACTATCACTGAATTTTTATGATATACTCAAAGGAAGTGGGTTAAAATGACTAAATAGAGAAGTGAGAAAGAGGAATTTTCATTGAAATGACTGGTTTTCATTAAAAAAGAGAAAGAACGGAAAATTGAATACAGAGAGGAAAAATAGGAAAGAAAAAGGGAATTGAAACAAATACCTATCTTTCTTAATGAGCATATGAGTTACTAGAGACCCTTGGGATATAAAAGCTGCCTTGTAGTAGAGGATGTTGAGTCACACAATCCATGGAAGGAGTATAAAGGAGAGTGTAAGATGTTTGTGGACACTTAGACATACTCTTTCCTCACTCTTCCCCACCTTACCATGTATTAATTGTTTGTTTTTGAGTAATAATATGAAATTAGTATTGCTTTATTAGTATCTTTTGATGAATGGTCCATCTGTAATGACATTATGCACAGAGACCAGGCCACCTGGATGGATCCCAGTTACTGTCAAGCTGTTTCTTTCCCCATAACATTGATCACTTACTAGACTTTCTACATATTCATGTGTTAAATTATCATTGTTGTGCATAGTTTTCATAAAATAATGAGTAACTTGTAAAGTTAGGTACTGATTCACCACCAACATATTTGATTGTTTTCATGTGTTTTCATGTGTTCAGTGAAATCATTATGACCTCCTGGGTGGATGGCCAATATTGACAAACATTTTGCTCAAGTTACATGTTCAATTTTGCTGAAAAAGTACGACAAATTTAGTATTTACTTTTTTATTAATCATAATGTTTTTTAGCTTGGTACTGTTGAAATGATTTCTTATACTTCATAATAAAGTATAAAGTATAAAGACTTAGAGATTTCAGGATGCTCTGTACAATTTAGGGTGGAGTATTTAACTCTAGTTCATGTATAATTCTCATATCAACCTAAATTATAGCTTTCCACATTTCCCACCAACACCCTCACCTGAAGGCTTGCGGTTGTGTGTACCTCACGGAGTGCAGCACAAGTTCTGGTGACCTGGCTAGTAAACCACATGGCCTGCAGGGTACTCATTTATTTCTTCCACTAGTGGCCCAACTGAATGGTGTTACTTGTCCCAAGAAAGGTGTGTCTGAGAGCACTTCATTTTAACAATGGGCATCTGTACTTGTAATGAAGGTGTTAATTAGGTTACTTCCAGAAAGCTGGAAAGAGGCTGATTTATTCTGACCTAACTTCACACACATGCATCTAACCCAGTCATAGCCGAGAGCATAGCAGAAGCTCTAAGCACAAAGTGTAGGTCTAGTAAGGCCATCTGTGGCAGGCTGGGCTCATCAGAGACTGAGTCTGAGAAGTAATTTATCAATGTATAATGTTTATTAGAGATCAGTGCCCCTGAAGGGAAAAGCAAGGATGTGAGATTGGGTTGAGGACGAAGTTGAGCCACCAAGTGGACTCTACAAAGCCTTAGCTAAACTGGTGGGAAGCCCCAGAGCAAATACTGGATGACATACTTTACTGAAGCAGAATGTGAGGGAGAGGGGGGCTTCTCTGTAGCAAACACAGCATCCCTGGCATACTTTATTAGTAACATATAATTTCAAAGTAAGGTTCTGAGATGAATATTAAATTAAGCAGAATGCTAGCAAGGATAGCCAGAACCATCCCAGGTAAGGTACTGCTACTCTCCTTCTCAGTGGCTTTGGCAAGATTCCATTCCTGTCCTTAAGCATACGTTCTTTAAGGGATCCAAAGTTGAAAACTGGTTTAGAAATCATTGAACTCATCTCACTCATTTGTCAGTTGCAAGAAGGAATTAAGAATAGAGGCAGAAATAGGTAGAGGACTCAGACTTTCTGACAACCAATCTGGTATCTTTTCTAATATAACTTGTTCCTTCTAAGTACTGCAAACTGTAAAGAAAAATTTGTTCTTTGGTCTACCCTGTATAACACATACGCTCTTATAATACTGCCTATATGATAGATCATCTTCAGTTTTCCTTGTAAAATAATAGTGATATTATGGTGTAACCATTTATGGATTTTGTTTGAATACCAAGAGCATGGGGATGATGTTTATCTTATAGTTTCCAATACTACATTGCATTATAATAGTTATTTTTAAAACTAAGTTTAAGTCTTTAATGAGTCTGTTTAATATCCCTTAAGGATTTTATTTTAATTCTTTCTGAAGAAAAAATGAAAGCTGGCAAATCAAGTGTAATATGAGCATTAAAAGAAAGAGAAGAGGGATAGTTTACTAGGTTGAGTGTCTGACTCTTGATTTTGGCCAAGGTCGTGATTTCAGGGTTTGTGAGATCAAGCCAGGAGTTGGCTTCACACTAAATGTGGAGCCTGCTTAATATTCTCTCTCTCTCTCTCTCTCTCTTTCTCTCAAAAGAAAAAGAAAAAGGAGAAAATTTGTATCTATTAATAAAAATATCAGTAACTTCTTACCAGGATTTTTAGAGCAACATTATCACTCTTTAGAGATGTTTTATTTAATTTTCTTTCCTTGCCCATGATAACGTAATACTTGAAGTAGTTAAAATACTCATTTCCATAGTGGAGATTGTGGAGAGCCAAAGGTAAGCACTCTGGATTACCTGGAAAAGAACCATGATTTGGAATTGGTAAAACTTTGACAGTGTTCCTCCAGCAAACAGCTATTTCTTAGGGTCTTATTGAAGATACCAATTAGGTGGCTAATGTCACATCTTTAGATGCAAAGGACTTTTGTGTTACAAAAGAATGGTATCCTGTTTTCATTTTCTGCCTTTCTTCCTTCCTTCCTTTTTTTTTTTTTATTGTGGTAGGGAGATTTTATTTTCTTCTCATCTCAGGAATGTATTTGCATATTGGTCTTTTGTCATTATGGAAATTCTTATTGTATTTGTTACATTCTGTGTTTGGGGAGGATTATAAAGTCGGATGTAGTTCACAAAGGGGAAAATAAAGAATTGAATCACAATCAATGTCCAAAAGTTTGAGTTAGAATTGGAAAGGTTATTTTATTTTTCTCATCTTTGATTTTAAATAATTAAGTGTATTGTCTCACAATTGATTGTCCAGAGAGCTCAAATTAGGGTAATTGTGTGTAGTATGCCCTCCAGATCTGATAGCCTCTGGATCATTTTGCTGATTGAATGTGAGAAGGGAAGAGTGAGTGAAAGTCTACAAAAGCTTATGTTAATTAAGTATATCTGTGACTGGTAGAAAATCATGTCCAGACATCATTTCATCATTAGTCAGCTCATCAAAATACCACTTTTTAGAAAATCCTCTGGTCCTTTTCAGTGGCTTTAATGAAATTATTCTAAGAGCTTCATAGCAGGACTGAGATCCAGTGTTTGCATAACTGCCATTTTCTTAAGAAATAGACTTTGGGCCTCCTGAGAAAGTAGCTCATCTGGTGGGACATTTGCTGCAAGAGAAAAAATTATTTTAAAAATTTTGCTTCTTAACAAAGGAAGCATCCATCTATTTTGGTCTTTTTCCCAACATCAGATCAATAATGGGATGGTAATTAATCAGTTGATAGGCAGAAATCTAGGACACTAAAGAAGAACTAATGTAAGAATTATAAACAATTTTTCATGTGCTTGGATTTTTCTAAGGATGATTTTTATTTTTATTCTCATAAAGAAAAAATAAACAATCATGATACCTTTCATGGGATAAAGTTGGTTGTTCATATTTAGGAATTTATGAATATAATGATAAACATTGTAAAAGGATGTAGTTTTAAGCTGCTATTTTCTGTTTGTTCATATGTGAACTCTTTTTTTTTTTGACATGCATGATAGCTACTTGAAGGATCTTCATGTTAGCTTGGTATTGTTTGCATTTATGATATTCAGAGTAAAGGATGCTTCAAATGTAGGAATATACATTATAGATTTCATAGTTCAGGTGGCTTTGTAAGTAATCTCTTACATGCTTCTTTTGCTCTGTGTGTGTGTGTGTGTGTGTGTGTGTGTTTTAAATCCTATTAATATAATGTTATCTCTAGATATTGTCTTACAGATTTACAATCAATTTTTTGTGTGATTATATAAACAGGGAAAAACCTCCAGCTTTATTATGTTATGGTTGTTTGCATTAGGAATTCTGATTTTTCTTTGAATTTAAATCAGTTTGAGAATCATTCAGTAAAACTTTTATTTATATGTTTAGCACCCAAGGATATATCATATTCAGTGTAGCTGTTTGAACAGTTCTTTACTTGAGGCATAAGGTTCATGTTGGCTCTTGGGTTTTGGCTTTATTTTTCAAGATTTGTTTTGGAAAGGGATAAATGGAGGGGGAAAAGGGAAAAGGAGAAACGCTACAAATTCGTTTAATGAAATGCTACATGAATTAGAAAGTATGTTGAAAGGCAATGGGTCATATCAGAAGAATTTACTAGTCATTTCATTGAAATAAACATTAATTCTGTTCATTAAAAACAGTAGATCAGTCAATAATAGAATTCGATTTTTGAAAATATGAACTCAAAGAGCAAGTGTACTTGAAGGAGAAAAATAAATTGTGCTTTCCTGGATCTGTGGACTCTAGAGTACAGCCACCTCTTTTAGGCTTTTCTTAGTCCCTCCCCCAAGTACACTGTGTGAATGTCAGAGTGGTGAAAACAAGCAGGAGAGTGGAGGTCAGTTAAATATCTGGTTCAGTGTGACTCAGTAAATTTGAAGACAAATCCACATCCTGCCTCTCAGCATACTTTGTAACCACTGTATTCACAAATGTTTAACATCTGGCTCTTCAGTAACTGGCAAGTGGGGATTGTGACCAACAGCAGATTTTCAGTATTTTGTGGAAATTGCACACCTTCAGCTAGAGATGGATTTACTTCAGATTGGAGTTTCAACTTTGCGCTCTATTGCAGCCTGATGGGGTGACCCTCTCAGGCTGGAGGTTGGTGCCCTTGCTTTTCATGGTTAATAGATGACCAGTTTGACTTTTCTAAGAGGTCAACTGGGGCAGTTTTTCTTATGCAGTACAAATGGAAATATAATTTCAACTAATATTTACTGAACATTTTAATATGTATCAGATAGTGTTCTATATCCTGGTGGCACTATACGTATCTCCTAGAGGGAGAAGGAGAGGTGTTTAGACAGTTAAATGTTACATTAGAAATGTAGGATGGAACATTCTGTGAGTGTAAGCAGAGTATACTAGAAGTACACACAGTAAGGCCATCTATTCCAGATTTTGTAGGAGGAGAGAAAAAAAGAGGAGGCATCAAGGAAGCCTTCCCATAGGGATGACTAGAGGTAATGAGTATCTAGTTCTGAAAATAAGGGATTATATTATAGTGACAGACTACTGTATGCAATGCAGGTAACTCTGCCGTGCAACTATTTCTAAAGTAGAACTGAGATTATTCCTTCTTCCACATTCCTTTTTCCTTTTTTTTTTTTTTTTGCCTCCATTTCCTTCTCTGTCCCCTTCTCTCCTTTCTTACCTTCTTCTCTCCCTCCCTCCTTCTCTTTCTCCTCTCCTCTCTCCTTCCTTCATTATGAACTTCATAAGCACAGAATTTTATTAATCCAATTTTTGGTTCATGGGCCAGTGTCACCATTGGATAATGCCTGGCCTGCATTCATTCATTTATTCACTTAAGATGCAATAGTTAATAGATATGAAATGTTAGCAATTATGACCTACCTTTTGCTTTTCTATTTCATCTTCTTACCCCTTCTAAAAGATAACCATTATCCTGGATTATGTATATTAGTCTTTTCTTTATTGGGCTGCTTCGTTTCATATATAACACATGTAAACAATACATTGTTTGGTTGTTTTTTAACTCAATACATGATATTCTTCTGGATATTTTCCACTCACTGTTTTATTCTGTTTTTATTTGTAACTGAATTCATTCCATTTCACTTCAGTTAACATTCCATTTTCTGTATATGCTGCAAATTGTCCATTTTCCTGTTGATGGGCAACTGAGTGGTTTTTCTTTGTTGTGATGAACAGTACTGCTATGAATATTCTTTTACTTGCTGCCTAAGATATTATGTAAAAGCTTCTACATGAGTATATACCTCGGAATGGCAGTATTGGCTCTTAGGGTGTACAGAGGCTAACTTTAGAAGATAATCCCAAATTAATTGTTTTCCAAAGCTATTGCACCAATTGCATTCTCACCAGAAATATATGAGTTTATGTTGATCCACATCCTCTAACACTTCATCTTGGGAGATTAATTTCTGTCGATCGAATGCCACATGTTGTGAATGCCATCTATGAGTATGTGGTTTTGATTCTCACTTCCCAGGTTACTAATGAGATTGCCAATCTGTTATGTATATTTATTGGTCATAAATATCTCTTCTATTCTTTTAATTATAAGATTTTGCTAGTCTATACTAATGAATATTTTTTATATTTGTATTTGCAGTTGTTATATTTTAATCATAAAAAGATAGAGTCATTAAAGTAAAATAGACATATTTTGGTTCTACATAAAATGGTGGGTACATTTCTAATAAAAGATGTGCAATCAAAATAGTTGACAAATTAAAAGAATAGGTAATAATTTCATTTTGACATTATTTTCATGACTTTGATTTTTTCACAACTTGATGTTTATTTTTCTTTTAACAGAACGGTTTCGAGATTTACTACTTCCTCCATCTAGTCAAGACTCTGAGATTCTGCCCTTCATTCAATCTAGAAATTATCCCAAGTAAGCACTAGGAGTTCACTGGATATTGGGAAGGGGAATGGTATAGTGACGGGAGAGATTTGGGAGGGCAAAAACAAAATGTTTTCATTCTAAGGATTTCTGAAAAATCTAGCATACCCTAACCTAATTAAGTAGGGCATCTCCTCTACTGTAATGTCTCAAGCTCTTTACAGTTGGTTCAGAGAAAAAAGACTTGCTTGTGGTATAGCCCAGCTGTGACTGGGAGCCTTTGCAAGGTGCAGAGTGTTAAGTTACCTGCATCAGTGCCTGACCGTGCTTCTTTTTGCCTGATTCTGTATCAATAGCAACAGATATTTTGTGGGTGTTCTCTCATCTGGCTTCCTGTTTTCTAACCTTTAAATGCGAGAATTCATTCATGTTGTAATGAGCGGTTTTCAAATAACCACGTTAGATATGATTTCAGTAATTTCTATATATTTCTCTTTACTACCTTGATAATTATGGGAAGTGAAATTTCCTGACCCCTGCTTAAATGGGGCACACCCTTTGTTCACTTAGATGCCACAAGTGTACTTATTAGTTGAAGAAATATGCCTTCATCTTTCCAGAGAATAAGGAAGTAGCAGGTTTTTATTAGGCATCCTTTTCCCTAAAAGCTGGTGGATGCTAGTATCTTGATCCCTCCCACAGAAGCTTGGTGCACCTTCTACTTCATGAATGTCCTTCTCTATTTACTAGCTAGCATACAAGCTGGAGAGTGAATAAACTAGTATCTGATACAGAAAAGGAAGCTTACCAAGTTAAAGAATTGGAGCTTAGTTTGTACATAATTCATCAAAGCCAATCACTATGATAAGTGACTCCTTCTTTGATTTGGCAGTTTATTCAAATATCCACTGAATTTCACTTTCTAGAATAATTTTTTCCTCCTAATACTTAGCTTTGATAATATTTACTTAACTCTGATAACAAAATTAAATACAGAATCCAAATTACCTGTTCTTTGTCTTTGATATTAATATGGATTTAATCTTAAGCAGTAATCTTCCAGCTCCCTCATGGGGCTTCTGCTCAGGGACAGACAAAGCCTGGACAGCCTTCCCTGCATACATGGTGTTTTGTTTTTGTTTTTTGTTTTTTTTAATGTTTTAAAATATTTTTAATTATTTCTGAGAGAGAGAGAGAGAGAGAGAGAGACGGCGTGAAAGGGGGAGGATCAGAGAGAGAGGGAGACACAGAATCTGAAGCAGGCTCCAGGCTCTGAGCTAGCAGTCAGCACAGAGCCCAACGCGGAGCTCAAACCCACGAACCGTGAGGTCATGACCTGAGCTGAAGTTGGAGGCTTAACTGACTGAGCCACCCAGGCACCCCATACGTGGTGTTTTATGTACATATTGACAAGGAACATAGAGGAGCCCAAAGGGATTGATGAATGCTTATCAGTATTTTTGCTTCCAGCTGCTGTTTACAGAGGCCAGTGGTGCCTCTTCTTCTGCCTCTTAGGCTTACTGTCCACCTGATACCTTTGCTTGAAGAGGGGAATCATGGTCATTTCTCAGTTGGTAATCTGTTTGCAGCTATTTCCCTAAATTTTCTTAGCTGTATGTTCTTAAATGTACCCTTCTTGCCCTTTGATTACTTTTCTGATAGTGATGTGATTCTTGTTGATATTTAACAGAGATGCCATGTGTCAATCCTTTGTCAGTGTCTAATCCTTAGGGTAGTTTTGTTTTTTTACATCTGTGGACTAGAAGAATAAAAGTCATCCATTGATATCACATACACCATGTTGTGGTGATTAAGAGTACAGACTCTGAAGCAGACTGCCTTACCAGCTGACTGTGACTTGGGTCACCTAACCCTCTGTGCCTCAGTTCCACCTGTGTAGAAGGTATAAGATAATAATATCTACCACTTAGGGGTGTCAGGAAGATTGAATAAATTAATAAATGAAAAAATATTTAGAATTGAACTTGCCACATACTTCATTCTAGCTGCGTTATTTATTTAAAATTACATATAGAATTAACTAGAATTGGAGGTTTCTAAACACCTTAGGTAAATAGATTGTTCATTGATCTTATATCAGGATACTTCTGTCAGTCTGCCCTTATTAATATTTAGGGAAGTACTATTTATTTGATATTTCTAAATTATTGCTGATGTGAGGCACTGCTTTGGTGACCACTTAACATCTTTATGAGTTTCAGTTTTCCAAACTATCAAATGAAAGCATACTAATTAAATGTTTCTGGTTCTGAATAACATTTATGAAAAAATTCTGGATTAAATACAGTTAGCTTATTTAAGTTATAGAATATTGAGCATTTGCACCCTCCCATTGCCCATATAATGTCTAATTTGGCAGTGGAATTTTAGGAGGTGCTGAGAACAGAGAAAGAATAATAGAATTCGATTTGTGCTGTGCCTGAGAAGTGTTAAATGGGTCCAGGATAGAGCATAGGAGTAAAAACTCTAGACATGTAGTAATGCCCATTTAAAGAGTGCTGGGGTAGAAGAGACCATTGTGATAAGGGCCATTCAATAAATACAAGTGGGCAAGGATTTGTGTATGTCTAGACCTAATGTAAACTAATTTTGAATTATTCATAGTTTTAAATATTCTCAGTCTCTCATTTGTATTCACTTACAAATATCATTTATTCATTATGGAAGATAACAAATAAGTCAAAGAATTTGTAATTTTATGACATGCATGCAAAAATTTCCAGAAAGCTGAAAATGTAATCAGACCATTAGTATTTGTTGCTTTCATTCACAATGCAGTATACCTGTTTACACTGAGGGTTTTTTCCCTAATTTTTCTGCTTGTTTTAGTGACTCACTGAATACAGACAGACTCTATTAGTGAGAGATGTTTTAAAAGCTAAAATATGGGTTTAGAAGCAACTTGTTTGCTCTACATCATGTAGCGTCACAGGGTGATATTTACAGGGCATAGTGTAGCTGACCTTCCAGTGAGCCTCACTCAACACTAGTTAATAAAAGCTGATGAGTGGACGGTGGTAATTGGATTGTGGGGAGGATCTCCAGTCAGCCTATCGTCCCTATAATCTTAAGCACCTGGTTATCAAGAAACGACCCAACAGACAATGAAACAGGGAAAAATGTGTATTTTAATCAGTGAAAAAATATTCATGAAGATGAGAACTGACCATTTCTTGAAGTGTGTGTGTGTGTGTGTGTGTGTGTGTGTGTGTGTGAATGTGAATGGAAAGCCATTAAAAAAATGTTCCCTGCTGGGAACCATTATTCTAGAATATAATAATGTTCATTCATCACATTTTTACATTTGTGATCTTCCATTTGACCCATTGCCAAAGCCTGGCGTATCTGTTCTCATCAGGATGTATTTGAAGACATTGCATCATGAAAATTCTTGGAGCATGAATAGGTGTGACCATTGTCAGAAAGAGACAGATGAGGGGCGCCTGGGTGGCTTAGTCGGTTAAGTGTCCGACTTTCGCTTAGGTCATGATCTCGTGGTTCGTGGGTTCGAGCCCCGCGTCGGGCTCTGTGCTGACTGCCAGCTCAGAGCCTGGAGCCTGTTTCGGTCTGTGACTCCCTCTCTCTCTGACCCTCCCCTGCTCACGTTGTCTCTCTCTCTCTCTCCTAGAAATAAATAAAACATTAAAAAAAAAGATGAATGAAAAGAAGAAAATGAATGTATACCCATTATAAAACAAATGTTGATTCGTAGGTTAGAGGAAAGAAGTGGAGATAATAAAACATAAGGTTTGTTGCTCATTTCTTAGCTGGTGTAACTGTCGTTAACTTTGAAAGATTTAGGTTTATAATGTATTTAAGCAAGAGAGCAGCTACAAACACTCATATCTTTGTGGGTACAGCTTGGAGATGTAAAATGATTGAAGACATTTGGAGTAATTTTGCTCACAAATGACTTGCAACCGTTTTAGCAATTAGGCCAGCAAAACATGATCCAGTGACTCTGGAAGTTTAACCAGAATATGCATAAAAACACTGTGAGAATGTAGTAATAAAAGGAATAAAATGTTCTCATGAAGATCAAGTTCTCTGGATCTCAGAATTATTCAGAGAAAGGAATATTATTTGTGATAAAATTCAGAACTATTCCTCTTTGAATTGGTTTCCTACCATAGGATAACCATGATTATTTAGACAATAGAAGCAATTGTCTAAATTGCTCATTTAGAGAATGCCCCATTCTCATTTCCAATGGACTGCTTAAAAATGGCTTCAGATGGTGATAATCAGGTGATACACTGAAACTATGAAGTCTCAGAAGACTGTTTCAGATTTCATCTGTTTATTTAATTAAAAAATATTTTTAAATATTTATTTTTGAGAAAGAGAGAGGCAGAGTACAAGCTGGGGAGGGGAAGAGAGAGAGGGAGACACAGAACCTGAAGCAGGCTCCAGGCTCTGAGCTGTCAGCATGGAGCCCGACACAGGCTCAAACTAATGTAACATGAGATCATGACCTGAGCCAAAGTCAGATGCTTAACTGACTCAGCCACACAGGTGCCTCTTTATTTAAAAGGGTTAAGTGACTTATACAAAGTCATATGAAAGAGCTGGGTCTCAAACTCAAGGTCTGCCTGGCCCCCAAATTATACCTAATTGTGCTATACTACCTCTCATTCATTCATCTGTCCTCTTTTCCATTAATCCATCTTTCAAATATTTATTGAACAATGACTGTGCACTAGAAGCAGTCACAGTTTCTGAGAATATAAAAGTAATGAGGACATAGCCTGTGACTTTGAGGGACCTAGGGTCTAATGAAAGAAAGGCAGAATCAGACTTTAATGGAAAGACCCATAGTTATAGAGCAATGCAGTAAATTCAGTGGGAGAAGAGAAAAGAAAGTGTCTTCCTATCTAGGTAATTCATGTGAAGTTTAATTTTCCCTTTGCATAAAGTCTTGACAAATGGTGTGGAATCAGATGAAGAGGCTTTTTAGATGGAACAAAGTGCATAACAGCATGTAGAGCCCTGGAGGTGAGTTGTTAATTGATCACCTGCGAGTATTCTGGCTCAGAAGTCTTTGTGTGTGTGTGTGTGTGTGTGTGTGTGTGTGTGTGTGTGTTTGTACATGTGTGTGTGTGCGCATGTATACTGTGTGTGTGCACATGTATACAGTGTATGTAAACACACACTGAAGGGATAGGGTGTAAGGAGAAATGAGGACAGGGACCATTCCATGAAGGACCTGGATTGCCATTTACAGGAGCTTGGACTTTGTCATGTGGACAAGGAACATCATGAAAGAACTTTAAGCAAAGGAGCAAAATCATTAGATCCACATTTTCTTAGTTTTATCATGGAGCGAAAGAGGGACATGAGGTACATGAGGACTTGAGGGGTAGCACACTAGCTAGTTGGCAGTTTCATATTCAGGAAGGCAATGAGAAAGGATCTATTCTGAGGTGATAGTAATAGGGAAAGGCAGGTAGATGTCTGAGGATTTTAGGAGGCGTATGACAAGAATGTCATGATTACTGGACAAAGGAAAGAAGGATGAAAAACGAAGGGATGGGGTCAGGAGGAAGAAGGAGTTCAAAGAAAGGTTTCAAGCATTTTCTCCTGGGTCATAACCTGGATTAGTAGTCCCGTGACTGGGGACAAGTGGCAGGTCTCTCTGAGCATCATTTTTTTTGGGTCTCTGTTTAAAATGGAGGTAATAATGGTACTAGGAAAAACTCCCAATTTCTTTTAATCTCACATACAATTCTTCAGACACCAGATGTAGGGAATGGTTTTTCCCACACCAACCAATTCAACATCCGCTGGGTGTCCTACATTCAATTCAATTATGACACTAACCAGAGTTAGTGCAGACCCCACAGGTTAAGAGCTCATTCCCTAAGACTGTCCACCCCCATTTCAAGTGCCAATTGCAGGTAGTAGGTCCCACAATGTACCCACCAACCTCATTAGAACAAAACAGGTTCTCATCACCCAGGAAATTCCAAGAGATTTAGGAACTCTGTGTTGGATGCTTCTACCACTCAGGAAATTACAAAGGTCTTAGGAACCCTGTGTCAGGAACGAGGGGCAGGGACCGAAGTCAGTATTTATTATTGTTTCACAAGGAGCTTCTCTCTAATGTTGCTTTGAGGAATGCACAGTGCCTGGCATAATTCTACCCTGTAAGACTTTGTGGTGGTTCAATAAAATAATATAAAGCACCTTGCAAATGTGGATTCTTTCCACCAGTCCTCATTCTCAGCTGTCTTCGGCGTTTTCTCAAGGCTATGCCTTACCTCAGGGTGTCAAAAGTTCCCACCACATGGCATGCCGTAGTGTCTTCAGTCTGGATCCTGCCAGAAAGCACACATTGTTCTTCCTGACAAAGGTGGCTGTGTGCAGCTTCCACAACTACAGTCATGCTTCATGTTCTTCCCAGTATACTTACCATTTTAGTCTTGTCTTTCCTTAAAGGATTATTGTTTCTCATCTTCTCATCCCTAAACTTAGGTTTTCTTTTACGTAGTGGGTGATATGCCAATACCCATCTGGCAAGAGATCTAACAAGTTGATGTTCTGACTAGGGTATGGAATGCAGAAAGGAGGATTTCCAGTTGGTTTGATATTTGCAAATGTAGGCGAGCAAGCTGTCAGAATTAAGCTGGTCTATCGGCCCCCTGGGCTGATGGTCACACATAGAAGCCCTACCGTCAGGACTGCAGAAGCAAAGTGGACCATCGGAACCCACAAACAATGCTGCAAAAACCGAGGCAGTGCTTAAATTGTGAAGACTGGCCCAGAAATGTGGTAAGTCAAGAAATTCTGTTAGTATAGGACTAGTGGGCAGGCAGCGAGGATGCCTCAGTGCTCAGTGAGAGATTCACTTATCCTGGACTCAAGGAAGGACTGGGTTCAGGGATACGGCCAAGAGGAACCTGTAGTGGGCCAGACAGCCAAAATCCCAAATGAGCTAAGAAAGTAAACAGTTTCTAGGGGGTAAGTTAAGCATGTGTGATTCTCTACCTAGCACCTTTGTGAGCTATCGACTTACATTGTTCTGCCCCATCCTGCATTCTCCACTATCATACATCTTCTCAGACAGCAGGCGTTTTTAGTTTTCAAGATTGCTGTTCATTGATTTGTTTGTTTTGACTCAGATTGTCTGTCAGGTGAGAGAGAAAGTGGCCGGAAGTTCTTCTTTTGTTACAAGTCTTAAAATCCCACCTTAACTTCCTTGGACTAGAACTATCTCCTTTTTGCTTAAAGTGATTTCTAGCTCATCTACAAGAGGGCAGTGTCATCATTAAACCATGATTTCAGATGCTGTTTATGAACTCCATAGATTAGGTGAATTTTATTTTATTTATTCATTTTTTAAATGTTTATTTTTGAGAGAAAGTGAGAGAGAATGGGGGAGAGGCAGAGAGAAAGGAAGATAGAGAATCCCAAGCAGGTTCTGTGCTCACAGCCGATGTGGGGCTCGAACCCACAGACTGAGAGGTCATGACCTGAGTCGAGATGTAGAGTTGGACACTTAACAGACTGAGCTACTTAGGCGCCCTTAAATTAGGTGAATTTTAGCACAGAGCCTGCTGGAGATTCTCTCTCTCTACCCCCCTCTCTATCTCAAAAAATAAATAAACTTTAAAAAAGCTTATATTAAATTTATCAAGTCATAATGGTTTATGGTAGTATAATTTTAACAATATGTCTGTTTATTGGAATTCCTTGTCAGGTTTTTTCTTTGCAACACCTAAGTTAATTAATGGCTTCTATTTGTAAGACCTGATTGAATGATTCAGAGTTTCAAGAAACAAACATCAAAGTGGTTTTTTAAGCAGTGTTGCTTTTATTACACGTGATTGCATTAGGTAAAAATCACACATGAATTAGAGCGTTCTTAACTGGCTGCTGGTGAAGTGTCTTACCTTAAGTTGTTCCTAAAGTCCCAACAATGTGGACCATCACCTTCCACTCCCAAGTTAAGAGCCTGCCTTGATCAATATATTTAAAATCATCACCTGCCCCAGCTCACTCCCTATCCTCCTTATCTGCTCTACCAGCAACCTCAATGTCACATGAGATATTGTTAGAAATACAAATTCTCAGATGTTAGTCCTGACTTACTGACTCAGAGAATCTGGGGGTGGAACCCAGCACTCTGTTTAATACACCTTCCAGGAAATTCTGATGCACACTTGTGTTTGAGGACCATTAGGGCAAGATAGAAAGATTTTAAAGACTATCTCAGCCTTTTTAACTCCCTCTCACTTCTAGCTGTTTTTACTGATGTGATTATCTCCTGGGAGTAGAATGGTCTAAAATTGCAATACCATCCTCTCTAGAGAAACAGTTAATGACATTCCTCTTTTTCCCTGATGAAGAAAGAATTGTTATAGGAAGGATGGCCCCAAACCCTTTCAGCTGCAAAGCAGGATTTTCCGGAAGTTCCTTGGCACAGTGTGCCCTTTTCAGATTTTATTTGCCTTTTTGTATTATTCCTAACCAAAATAATTTACAACTGACTGTAATGGTTAATATGTGATTATTAAGGAAATGAGCTTTGGAGTCAGACTCAGAAGGAACTGAATAAGTCTTTCCTGCCTTGGGAAAATTACTTAACATTTTTGAGTTTTAGTTCCTGGTCCAGTAAAAGGGAGAGATTATACCTCCTGAGAAAGCTGTCATGTGGATTAGGAGGGAAGTTGTATATAGAACAAATGTAGGTCCTGGATTAAATTATATGTTCAGTGAAAGTATCTATTGTTACTGCACTCATTTTAGGATTTAGAGATAAGAGTCTGGGATAGCTTTTGATTTTACTTTTTCATTAGAAGAACTTTTTATTTAAAGTGAAAGCAAATCAGATAGATAAGAAAGGGAAATAATTTTCCTGAAGTGGATATTTAAATTAGCATTAAATAGATGTGAGTTACAACCCTTTATTATTATTAATAATAATATCTAACATTTGTCAAATGCTTACTGTGTCTAGGTACAATGTTAACAGCTGATCAAGTGTATTCCTGTTCAGCTACATAAAATAGAAATGTAGGGGCACCTGGGTGGCTCATTCAGTTAAGCATACAACTTTGGCTCAGATCATGATCTCATGGTTCATAGATTCGAGCCCACGTCAGGCTCTGTGCTGACAACTAGCTCAGAGCCTGGAGCCTGCTTCAGACTCTATACCTCCCTCTCTCTCTGACCCTACTCTGCTCTCTCTCTCTCTTCTCTCTCTTTCTCTCTCTCTCTGTCTCTCTCAGAAATAAATAAAACATTAAAAAATTAAAAAAAAGAAATGTAGCTAAAAATTATGAGGGCTTATTGTTCTCATGTGACAAGAACTACCCAGATAATTGGTCGCTGGAATGTATTCATTGTCAACACCTCACATCTGAGGTGTCTGCACCTCTCTTCCTGTTCCCTCTCATGGTTGCCAGAGGAGTTCTCAGCTTTAGCCACCATTATCCTTATTCCAGGAGGAAGGAAGAAGAGCAAAGTGCAGGCAGGCTGCGTTGGCCTCCCTTTCAAGGAATGTCTCAGAACTCCATCCCAGAATTTCTTACACCAGGTTATCCTAAACTTTTTTTTGAGGGGTACATTACTATAACATGACCCTAAAGTTGGGAATGAAGAAAAGAAAGGAAATAAAGCGTAGATAGCCAGTGGCCTTTGCCTTGTCTGAATTATCTCATTTTTTTCTTACAATAACCAGTGAGATGTGTATTACTTAGATCCCTGTCTATTTACAAAGGATGTAACTGAGATACAGAGTGACAGGTAACTTGCTTAAGGTCAAGTTGAGACATTGTCAAGACATGAGACATTACCATCTGGTAAAGCCATGATTTAAATTATATCTGAGAGCCTATATTCTAATTTCCTATGTTATTATATACTAAAAACATTGTTTTATTATCTTTAAATTTTCCAATAAATCTTTTAAGTTGTATTTTTCCTCCTACTGGAATTTTGAAAGGCAGATTTCTGCTTTTAAAGCTTCTGTACTGAAAAGAATTGTTGTGGAAGTTTTGGGAATAGAAAATTTCACCCTACTATGAGCATTCTCCCCCACAGTGAATGAGGACTCAGCTACAGTGGCCTTAAAGGCAAATGAGCATGTAGAACAGATTTTTTTTCAGTACTTCTTTCAACAAATATTTCTTTGGTGCCTACTAATTGCCAGCAACTGGAGATAACTAATGGGCTAAACTTTTCTAAAACAACATCCTGGTTTTCTTTGGTTTTTGAGTTAGTGATAAAACCAAAGGAAGAAATCTGGCAATGTCTAGACAGTAGGGCTGGCTGTACTTATAAAATATAAAATATGTTTTATTCTTATGGGTTTTATTGTTTTTAAAACCCCTTCCAGGGACACCTGGGTGGCTCAGTAGGTTAAGCATCTGACTTCGGTTCAGGTCATGACCTTGGTTCGTGGGTTCAAGCCCGGTGTCAGGCTCTGTGCTGACACTAGTTCAGAGCCTGGAACCTGTTTCAGATTCTGTGTCTTTCTCTCTCTCTGACCCTCCCCTTTTCATGCTTTCTCTTTCTCTCAGAAATAAAAAAACAAAACAAAACAAAAACCTCTTCCGTGTGTGGTATTTTGCCTGTTACACCTATTTCTTCTATCAGTTTTACTTAGTAATTATATAATTTCCCTCTTGTTTATTAAATATCTCTGATCAATTGATTAGTAAGGATAGAAGCTAGAATGACATAAATTTCTTGCAGTAGAGTGATTATTTCGTTCTGTCTGAAAAATGTTGCAGTTGGTAAATGTCTCAACACTGAAATCAACATTTTGAGTTCACATAGGAAAGGGGAAAAGGATGGCAGGGAAGCTGAGGCAGAACGTTAAAATCCATATACCTGTGAAATATACCAATATTACATTTACTTCCCAAAGCCTATGCAACTCAATAGGTTGAGATTTTATTGATGGTATTCCTGAATTTTTACTTTCTTGGATTATATTTTTTTAGTTCTGTACCATTGTAGTAGTTTAGTTTTGTTTTTAGAGACTACGGTTGTATATAATTTGAACATTAGTTGCCTGTCTTCCATTTCAAACACTTTCTTTTCTGTTAGTACTTAATGATTATTTTTCTACAACAGATAATCTCTGTCTCCTCATAATGCTGAAGTGATGGGTTATGTGTGGTTTTATTAGCATTCCTTGTTGATCATACAATTTTGGGAAATATTCATATTCAGATAGTAGACATTCTCCTCCAGATCTTGAAATCACTAGCTCATCACTTTTGGAAACTCTCAGAGAAGATAATGTTCACAGAATACAAGAGGAAAATAAAGGAGAAACCTCTTCATTATTGACATTATGGAGTTCCCTGGAAGATGCACTGGAGCAGTGCTTTCCAGACTTTAATGTACATATGAATCACCCAGAAATCTTAGTAAAACACAGATGCTGAATCAGTAAATCTGATATTGGGTCTTAGATTCTCTCTCTAACAAGTTACCTGGGAAAATTGATGCTGTTGGTCTGAGAACCACACTTTGAATAGAAACGAACCACATCATCTTAGTCACAGCCTGATGAAGGGCTTTTCATTCCCTTCAAAGTCACAATTACATCTGTCACCAGGGAAGAGAGATGTGCTCAGCATGCAAAGCAGGAGAGAAGAGAGTACAGTCAAGTCTTCCTCCTCATAGTTGTCTGTCTTTGATGACAAAGGAAAAATCTGAAAGCTTAGACAGCTGGATTGTATGTAATTAGCAACTGCATATCTATAGTAATGTTTTTCCTTAAAATCTATTTATCTGAAATTAATGTAACTATAACTATTTTGCTTTTGTTAGAATTTCATTCCTATATGTTCACCCTTTAACTTTCAACTTCTTTGTATACGAGTACAAAGTACAAGTTTTATATAAGTATAAAACACCAAATCTTTTGAATCTCTTGAAAAGAACTGCTGTTACTCTGATTTTTTATTGCAGCTTGACAGTCTTTTCCTTTGAACCAAAGACCTTGGCTCATTTATACTGAATTACATTCTGCAACATTATTTTGCTTATCTGTCCCACTTTTTCTGCTTTTCCCCATACTCTCTCTCTCTCTGTCTCCTCACTCTCTCTCTCTTAGCTGTGAAGACAGCAAGATGTATAATACAATAGAAGCCATGGTCTATTAATTGAATTGAGCACTCTCTAAACTAATGAAAAAGAAATAGCGAAAAAAAAATATAGTGCAAACAATGTAAGGTATGAAAGTTTAAAGAAGCTAAAATTAGCCAGCAATTAAGAGAAAAGCTTGCTCTACACCTAGCTTTCAGCAGGAAATCAGTAGCCATGTAGAAAAAGGAGGAGAGACAGTAAAAAGATGGAATGACTTGTTTGAGAAACAAAATTATAAAATATTTGAGCCTGAAGGCATATAAGTTGACAGGAAATAAAGGATTTATTATTATCTAAATAAACAACAGTTCAAATTAAATGCAATTTATGAAATAGGACTCTTTGTTGGAAAGACTGGTTGTAGTACAAAAGTCTAAAATCTAAACTCAATCTTAAAGGGTGTTTATTTTAACTGACTATATTCCCTCTAAAAGCTTTCAGAAGAATTTTATTATAGTAAGGCTTACAGCTGTGTTTAAATATATGTTGGAGTGGGGTGTGAAATTTGGCTAGATGTTACACTTGAAAATTTAGTAGGGATTGGTCAGCTTGTAATTCATGTTTTCAGTTAAGTACTAGTGTTTGAACAGTTGAACAGTTTGGTGGCTTTTCTTTAATGTTATTTTAGCTGTCTTTTTGCATATGAATAGAAGTTCCAAGTTGCATGCTAGCAGATCAAGCCTACATTAGCCAACACATAAAACAAAATAAAAAGGGAAAAAAATTTCTCTTTAATTTTCTGTAGGAACTAAGTTTAATAGTAAGGATTCATCTACATGTGTGTGTGTGTATGTGTATACTTAAGAGTGGAAAATAAATATAGCATACTAGACAATACAGCATACTAGATAATAATCTTACTATGATACAAAATGATACAAAAAAATCTAAAAATGTTTCCTAACACACACACACACACACACACACACGCTAAGAGAATATATGCATGTTTGAGATGGTAGGACATGAATAAATACCATTGCTCTGGGTCATAAACAATAAGAAGTTGATATCAAGGCTAGTAAGTGAAATGAGTACTTGAGCTCATATTTGCTCTTACCAATGTATCTATCTATCGCCCAATGTTTAGAGCTAGTTTCAATGGGCTGTATGTTGGTGGACAAAAGATAAGGTCTGGACCCTGAGGAGGGTAGAAGAGTGGCTCAGAGACCCCTGCAAATGTCTTAGAACCCTCAGGTGCACCATCCTTAGCGGATTAAGTAGAGTTTAAATAGCCTAATATGCAGAAGGGGATCGTGGAGGTAATTGACTTACTTTGTCCTTGGCTCTGAGAAGAATGAAAAAAAAATTCTCCCCCAATATTTAGTAACCATATACTCTATCTCACTTGGATTGAAACAGTGAAATCATAATATGTATGTAGCCCAATAAACCCAGAGATAAAAATTTAGAACGATTCTAGATTCAGGGCATCCTCCTGTTGTCTGGAAAAGGAAAAGGAAAATCCTCTTTTGGGGGACACGTTTTAATCCCCAAAGGATTCCTCTGTACAAGGCACCATGAACTCATATTTTTAAAAAATGAGGAAACAAAACATCAGGAGTATATTTTAGTAGAAATCTTATATTCACAAAGTCTAAAACAAATGTTTAGTATATCTAAAGGATAAAACAGAGCATTAAAATAATGATTAAGAGACAAAAGACAATCAGACTTCTCAAGGCAGCCTGGAAAAGGGGTCAGAAGAGACTCTACAAATGAGAGATACAATATCACAAACAGCAGATTAGCACAGCCATACAGAGAATAAATGAATTGTTAAATAGAACTGAAATGATTATCAAGAATGTGGCATAGAGAGACAAACATACGGAAAATAAAAAAGAAAGGTTTAAGAAATAGAGTGGATGGAGAGAAGAGTTCCTGCATTCAGTCTCCCTCCCCAACCCCACATCATTCCTTGATGGAACCTCCACAATGAAAGTGTTTTTTAAACAGTTGTGAGTGTGTTGCTGTAATACCTAAACACCACTGAGCAGTTCCAGAATTTAGACCCATGTAGTTTTGCTGAGGACAATGGTTTCCTCTTCCTCTCAATGGAAAGACTACCATTGGCAAGTGTCTAGAGGCATTCTTTTCACTTTTATCACCAGGAGGATGAAACCCACAGTCGCTCAGACAAAGCAGCTGTGTAGCAATGGTGCTCTTGCTTTCCTGCACATAGAGTTAGTTCCAGATAATTCTCACATTTGACCAGTGGCTATCATGGAAGCACAGCTTATTTCTGAGCAGAAAGATGTATTTAGATCTGTGACTGCGATGCACAACCTAGAAGGTTCTCTTTATAGATTAGACCCTGGTCTGTCCCTTCTCACTTTTACTCTTCCGCCGCCTCCGTCTGGACATGTGGAATCTCAGATTGGTCATGGCACCTCTCCTGGTCTTGGGGTCCTCATTTGCTACATGGGTATAAGAATACTATAGCTACCTCATAAAGTGTTTGTGAAGAGTACAAAGCATTGTGTATATGTAACATGGATTTATAACATATGTAACTTCTCAAATTGTGCTTCATTTTATACTGTGTGCATTGTCCCAGCCACTTACCCCCTTGCATCCACCTTGTGGACAGACATCTCTCTGTTTCGTTATTTTTGGTTTTTGTTTTTTTGCTGCAGCAGGTAGTAGTGGGCTTTACTCATAGTAAACCTTCCATTATTATATGTTAAATAAATTAAGGCACTTTAATTCCCGCCCCCCACTTAATCTTTAAAATAATATTGGCAATGTCCATCGTACCGAGAGTTATTCTTTCTGAAACCTAGCAAGGGAAATAGTCTGTTAAAGAGGAATACTTTGTCTTGATTCTCCGTTTTCTAACTTATGGCCTATTCTCTGAAATCTTAGTAGATATTTTATGGATAAAGAATTTATGGTGAAATAATGTTTACAAAGTATTGTTTACCCCTGCTTGGAGATTAATAAGGCACTATTGGCATGTGAAAGGCCTAGAGGAGTTTTGAATTAAGTAATTTTTAAATAAACAAACAAAAAAATATATATATATATATATTTGGTTAATACATTTACCAAATATATTTGACTACAGAATACTTTTCCCCCTTACATTATTGTTCTTTGAAATTCCTTTCTGGAAATATTGGTATAATCAGTATCTATTTTTTAAGTGTTTTTATTTATTTTTGAGAGAGAGAGAGCAAGCATCAGCACAGGAGGGGCAGAGAAAGAGAGAGACACAGAACCTGAAGCAGGCTCCAGGCTCTGAGCTGTCTGCACAGAGCCCAAGGCAGGTCTTGAACTCACAAACCATGAGATCATAACCTGAGCCCAAGTCAGATGCTTAACTGACTGAGCCATCTAGGTGTTCCAAGTTTCCTAAATTAATAGGCATCTTTGTTAAGATAATTCTATAAATTCTCAGATTGTCTAAGTTCTATTTTCATTTTTTTATGATATCAGTTTGTTTTGAAGAAAGTGATAGGAAGTATTGAGGAACAAGATTTCAAGAAGTGTTGGTTGTACTTCTATTTTTTAAGAAGTTGGGTCAATTTTCAGCTGATGGGTTTTTCCATTGAGAAAAAGAGATATGATATAATTGGTATCAGATAATTAACATTACACGTTAAAACAAGTAAATCAATTTTAAACATATTAGTGGATTCTACTTACAAGGGAAAAACTTACTGAATTTTTGAAAAAAATGTTTATATATGTTTGAATGGTCCAGGAAAGAGGATCTCTCCTTTTCCTAGAATTCTCTCATATCCACAGTCCTTCATAATGGAACTTTTTATTAGTCATCAACTGAAGTTTAAAAATATGTCAGGTTGATCTCACCTCTATTACATTGTTTTAAGACTTTGGAGAATTGCCTTTAGTTTCTGTAATTTTGTCACATATATAATGATAATAGGAATATAGCATTCCTTTAAAGAGCAGGTACTAACATGGGAGAAAAATCACTGCTCATAAATTAAAGGCAATGAATTTTACACATTAATCACATTAAATATATGAAAAATGACTTCAGTAGTTTATCTTTATGCCTCCCTCAAAAACCCAGGTGCTGCCAAATTAGCAGTAATTTCATTCTTCATCTTTCCTCCCAAAGAAGCAAAACGTTGTTTCTCCTTATGTGACTACGCATTTCAAGCAAATAGACAAAAACAGAGAAGATACAGGCTGGGAAGATACAGGCAGAGTAGGAGGACCCTGAGCCATCTCCTCGCATGGATACAGCTGTAGATAACACTTATTCACGTCAGTGTCAATAACACAGGAAGTGACTGGAAGATTGGCAGAACAAACTCCACAGCTAAAGATAGAGAAGAGGACACAATGCAGAAGGTAGGAAGGGTGAAGGCATGGCTTGGGAGCAGAATGGCCCGGATGCTGCTGACAATGCCAGTGATGAAACAGACAGAATTAGTCTGCAGATGACCCCAGGGGATCACTCTGCATTTCCTGGACAGTGGACCAACTGTAACCAAAAGTCTCCTTTCTCTCTTTCTTCCAAACTCAGGTTCCCATGGCACAGGTGGCTCTTTCCCTCCCAGTAGGAGGGGCCGCAACTTCCCATGCACACCCAAGGAATCTAGATACAGGCCCTCCTGAGCGTCCACAGTGGGGAGGGAGCCAGTGATGTGGAGAAGGGTGAGAAACAGACTTGTACACTGGCTAACTCATGAACAGGGAGGATGAATCGCCATAACATTGGGCTGTGAAAGCAAAAGGGGCTCAATCTCATGAGTTCTGACATCCAGTGGAACATAAAGCCTGGAATTTTACAAATCAGTGTGCTCAGCTCTGTGAGAACTGGAAGGCTTTAGGAAGCTGAGCCCCCACCCTTAAAGAGAAAGCACCATAGTCAGCAGAGACACAGTGTGGAAGCAGCAGTTTGAAAAATGCTGGGATGAGAAGAGGGAGAGTGATTTGTTCATCTCAGTGTGTGACCCAGAGATCAGCAATCACGAGAAGACTCCAGGAACAAAGGAGCTGGCCGGTGCAGTTTCCTTCCCCTACCCACCCCCCACCCCCAGCATGGACAACAGCCACTTGCAAGAACTGATAAGGCTCTGCTGCCTAACTTGCTCCACGCTCCACTCCTTGTGCTTCAGCAGATCTTCTCTTCCCAGGAACACTTGCTTGAGTCCTGGTACTATTGCCTATGCCCCAGAAGCCCTGCACAGGCCTCACCATATCTTGCAGCCTGCATGTTTTTCAGGGTCTCATCACACAGTGGTGGCAGGTGTCATTTTGCAAGCATACCACTGCACACCTTGTTAAAACGTGTCCCACCCAGCTAGGGATCAAACACTGCCCAAAACAGCCAAAGGGAGCCTGCAGGCAACTGGACTGAAGGAAAAAGACCAACACCCAACAGCAGAGCACACCATCACACCTAGGAGACCTTCCCTTTGCCAGACACTGCACTGCAGGGCACTAGAGGACCTCTTCTTTTCTTTTAAATTTTTAAAAATGTTTTTATTTATTTCTGAGAGAGAGAGAGAGAGATACAGAGTGAGCAGAGGAGGGTCAGAGAGAGGGGAATTTACAGAATCTGAAGCAGGCTCCAGGTTCTGAGCTGGCAGCCAGCACAGAGCCTGACGTGGGGCTCAAACCCACGAACTGTGAGATCATGACCTGAGCCGAAGTTGGGTGCTCAACTAACTGAGCCACCCATGTGCCCCTCTAGAGGACCTCTTCTACATGATGTCATCAAGAACCATCAAGAAACAAGAGGCACAGCTGACTTATCTAACACACAGAAACAGACACAAAGAGTTAGACAATGTGAGGACACAAAGAAATTTGTCCCAAATGAAAAACAGTATCAAACCACAGCTTAAATGGCATAACTTATCAAAACTAAAGCATGAAGAAACAGAAAATTTGAGCAGACTTATGACCAGCAAAGACATTGAATCAATAATCAAAAAACCCAGCAAACAAAAGTCCAGAATCAGATGGCTTCATAGGCAAATTCTACAAAATATTTACAGAGCAGTTAATACCTGTTTTCAAACTATTCCAAAAAATAGAAAAGGAAGGAAAACATCATATTAATTCCGTGAGATCAGCATTACCCTGATATCAAAACCAGATAAAGACACCATAAAAAACAACTACAGGACAATATCTCTGATGAAAATAAATGAAAAATCCTCAACAAAATACTAGCAAACTGAATCCAACAATACATTTAAAAAAATCACTGAATCCTGGGATTCAGGCATGGTTCAATATTTGCAGATCAGTCAACATAATACATCACATCAATAAGAAGGATAAAAACCATACGATCATTTGAATAGATGCAGAAAAAGCATTTGACAAAGTAGAGCATTCATTCATGATAAAAAACCCTCAACAAAGTAGGCCTAGAGGGAACATACCTTAACATACTAACGGCCACAGTGAAAAACCCACAGTGAACATTATACACAGTGGGAGAACTGAGAGCTTTTCCTCTAAGGTCAGGAATTAGACAAGAATGTTTACTCTCACCACTTTTATTCAACATAGTACTGGAAGTCCTAGCCACAGCAATCAGACAGTGAAAAGAAATAAAAGGGGTAGATTGTTAAGGAAGAAATAAACCTTTCACTATTTGCAGATGACATGATACTATAAATAGAAAAATCCCAAAGACCCCAC
This sequence comes from Crocuta crocuta, assembly GCF_008692635.1. Taxonomy (NCBI): domain Eukaryota; kingdom Metazoa; phylum Chordata; class Mammalia; order Carnivora; family Hyaenidae; genus Crocuta; species Crocuta crocuta. Next base: position 468,537 of record NW_027529673.1, read on the forward strand.
CAAAAATATACTAGAACTAATAAATGAATTCAGTAAAGTCACAAGATACAAAAATCAATGTACAGAAATCTGTTGTATTCCCATATACTAATAATGAAGTGTATAAAGTGACATTAAGAAAACAATACCATTTACAATTGCACCAAAAATAATAAGATACCTAGAAATATGCCTAACCAAGAGGTAAACAACCTGTACTCTGAAAACTATAAAACACTGATGAAATAAATTCAAGATGGCACAAAGAAGTGGAAAGACATTCCATTCTCATGGATTGGAAGGCCAAATATTGTTAAAATATTGTTAAAATACCGCCCAAAGCAGTCTATACATTCAATGCAATTCCTATCAAAATAACACCAGGATTCTTCATGGAGCTAGAACAAACAATCCTAAAATTATTTATGGAATCACAAAAGACCCTGAATAGCCAAAACAATCTTGAAAAAGAAAAACAAAATTGGAGGTATCACAATTCTAAACTTCAAGTTATATTACAAACTGTAATAATCAAAACAGTATGGTGCTGATATAAAACAGACACATAGATCAGTGGAACACAGTAGAAAACCCAGAAATAAACCCATGCTTATATGGTCAATTATTCTCTGACTAACTAAGTAGGAAAGAATACACTATGGGAAAAGATAACAATTGGTGTTGAGAAAACTGGACAGCAACATGCATGACACTGGACCACTTTATTACACCATATANTTAAGTAGAATACACTATGGGAAAAGATAGTCTCTTCAACAATTGGTGTTGAGAAAACTGGACAGCAACATGCATGACACTGGACCACTTTATTACACCATATACAAAAATAAACTCAAAGTGGATTAAAGACCTAAATGTGAGGCCATAAAAATCCTAGAAGAGAGCATAGGCAGCAATTTTTGTGACATTGGCGGTAGCGGCATTTTCTAGATATGTCTCCTGAGGCGAAGGAAACAAAAGCAAAATAAAATATTGAGACCACACTGAAATAAAAAGCTTCTGCACAGTGAAGGAAACAAAAAGGCAACCTACTGATTGGAGGATTATGTAAATAACATATCCTATAAAGGGTTAGTATCCAAAATATTTAAAAAGCTGATACAACTCAAGACCCCAAAAGTCAAATAATCCAATTAAAAAATGGGCAGAAGACCTGAATAGACATTTTTCCAAAGAATATATACAGCAGGCCAACAGACACATGAAAAAATGGTCAACATTACTCATCATCAGGGAAATGTAAATTAAAAGTACAATGATGTACCAACTCACACCTGTCAGAATGGCTGCAATAAAAAACACAAGAAACAAGTGATGATGATGATGTAGAGATGAAGGAATACTAGTGCGCTATTGGTGAGAATGCAAACTGGTGCAGCCACTCTGGGAAACAGGAAGGCAATTACTCAAAAATTTAGAAATAGAACTACCCTACAATTCAGTAATCACACTACTGGTATTTGTCCAAAGAGTACAAGAACGCTAATTCAAAGGGATGCAGGCACCCCTATTTATGTTTATTGCAGCATTATTTACAATAGCCAAATTATGGAAGCAGCGCAAGTGTCCATTGATAGATGAGTGGAAAAGAAGAAGTGGTATATACATACAATGGAATATTATTCAGCCATAAAAAGGAATGAAATCTTGGGGCTCCTGGGTGGCTCAGTTGGTTGAGTGTCTGACTTTGGCTCAAGTCATGACCTCATGATCCATGAGTTCAAGCCCCACATTGGGCTCTGTACTGACTGCTCAGAGCCTGGAGCCTGCTTCAGATTTTGTGTCTCCCCCTGTCTCTGTCTCTCTCTCTCTGTGTCTCTCTCTCTCTCTTTCTCTCTCTTTCTCAAAACTAAATAAACATTAAATTTTTAAAAAGAATGAAATCTTACCATTTGGAACAACATGGATAGAGTTGGAGAGTATAATGCTAAGTGAAATAAGTCAGTCAGAGAAAGACAAATACCATGCAGAAACAAAACAAAGCAACAAAGGAGAAAAGAGAGAGAAAAACCAAAAACAGACTCTTATAGAGAACAAACTGAGAGTTACTAGAGGGGAGGTGGGTAGGAGCATGGGTGAAATAGGTGAGGAGAATTAAGAGTACACTTATGATGAGCACTGAGTAATGTATAGAATTGTTGAATCACCATAATGTACACCCGAAACATACAACACTGTAATCAGCTATACTGGAATTAAATTTTTAAAAAATCAATGACAAAAAAGAACAAAAAACCCCGGCAGATTGTCTAAGGTCCTTCACACCACATTCCCATATACATTTCTCATGTCACACTGGACCTCACAGTTGGCCTGACAGGGCACTGCAGGTGTTTATTGATGCCATTAACAAAAAGTCTTTCTGATATTGGTGGCCCTGTACAATTCTTGACCAGGATTTTTCTGTGTCACCACATTTTAGTGGTCCTTTTTACAATGAAGGAAATCCAGTTTTGAGAGGACATGTATGTGGCCTGTGACCCCAACCCTAGTAAATGTCTAGAACCCTGAATTCTTGTCTTCTTGCCAAAAGTTATTCTGGAACACCAAACATGTAGGATGGGTGTGTATCAGGTGGGGGAGGGTGTTGTGGGTTATAAAGCAGACAAGTCGAAAAGAGGTGTTTTTCATGATTCTGCTCTTATCCTTAGCTGGTCAAATGACATGTCTGTCCTTGAGTCTGTTTTTTCTTATAGGAAGCAGACACAAGTAAAGAAGTGGGCAGCACCATAACTGCTCAGGGCAGGAGATATACTTTTCTATCTCTAGGACTTTGCACATAGAAGATACTCAATAAGCATATGCAAATGAAGGCTATGTTAGATAATTACACCTGAGAGAAGCCCTCTCCAAGGACAAGGATGTTTGTCTTTTGTTCACTGCCGTAATCTTCAGAGCCTGAAAAGTGTTTTTTATAGGATAGGAGCTAAAAGGGGCGCCTGGGTG
>NW_027529673.1:471555-560212 GCF_008692635.1 Crocuta crocuta
AAAGGATAGGAGCTAAAAATTTTGTGAACGAACAAAGGACAGGGATTGGTCCAAAGTATCAGTCCTGACAAAGAAAAATTCATAAGTAAAATTAGCAGGAGATTAAATGAAGAAACTGAGCTGAAAATTCCTTAGAAGGGTTGAGCTGGTGTGAATATATCTTTCAGCCAAAAGATATATACATATCTTTTATACTTTCTGTTATTCCTGCTCTATTATTCTTCTTCCAGATGTTTTTGCATCTTGCGCTTTCATTTCATTTAGGTCTCTGTTCAACTGCCATATGCACAGAGTCCTTCTCTGACTATCCCTTTAAACTGCCTATGCAAAAATAAAATAAAATAAGATAAAACAATAAACTCCCTGTGCAAAATTTCAAGCATATATAAAAGTAAACAGAACAGTATAATGAATTTTTATGTAACAGTCACCTAGCTTCAGTAATTATTATGTTTTACCTGTTTTTAAATGCACTTAATGCTCTGTGATATTATATATCTTTTTGTGTCTTTATTTATGGGCTAGCTCCTTTCCCACTAGAATCGAAGAACCAAGGGGCCAGGGAGTTTTTCTACTTTGTTCATCTGTGTTTCCCTGACACTTTAAACACTGTCTGTCACACTGCAGTTGCATAAGAGCATTTGTTCAATGAATTAATGAATAGGTGTAGTGGATTCTAAAGTAGATGTAGAGATTTGCAATGATCTGTTTTTGCAGTTGGAAGCATTTATTTTTGAGCCTGATTTTCTTATTTAGTGTTTATATTCTAGATTTGCTTACTTAGTGAGAAGTGGTGGAATGAATTCACATATGTTGTTTTTGAGCCACTGATATTTTGAGAATTATATCAACAATGTATTGATCTTTAATTTTCAGATATCTTCTAGTAGCTTTGTTTGCAGGTTGTTCTTTTTCTGTTTAGCGAAAATATCTTTATAAAAGCATTGCACTTGAGGAGCTAAATACATTTAGACAAGTATAAAGAATCCTGTTCTAAATTCTGCTTTTCAAATACATATTGAAACCATCTGCCAGTTTTATCACTGAATTTTTAAATAGTTTATTGTCAAGTTGGTTTCCATATAATTCCCAGTGCTCATCCCAAGAAGTGCCCTCCTCCATGCCCATCTTCCCCTCCCCCTCNTATGACCCAGCAATTGCACCTAAGAATTTACCCAAGGGGTACACGAGTGCTGATGCATAGGGGCACATGTACTGATGTTTTTAAAGATCTTAAATTTAAAATTTTTTTTGAAAAAAATCTGTAATGTTTTTTTCATTTTTAGTATTTATCCACTTTAACATTTATTCACTTTAACGTTTATTCAGAGAGAGCCAGAATGTGAGTAGTGGAGGGGCAGAGAGAGGGAGAGACAGAATCTGAAGCAGGCTCCAGGCTCTAAGCTGTAAGGACAGAGCCCAACGTGGGGCTTGAACTCACAAACCTTGAGATCATGACCCGAGCCAAAGTTAGATGCTTAACTGACTGAGAAACCCAGGCACCCCTAGAAGGTCTTATCTTTAAAAAGATCAAAGCAGGGGTGCCTGGGTGGCTCAGTTGGTTAAGCATCCAACTTCAGCTCAGGTCACGATCTCATGGTTTGTGAGTTCAAGCCCCACATCAGGCTCTGTGCTGACAGCTCAGAGCCTGGAGCTTGCTTCAGATTCTGTGTCTCCCTCTCTCTCTGCCCCTCCCCCACTTATGCTCTGTCTCTCTGTCTCTCAAAAGTAAATAAATGTTAAAAAAAATTTTTTTAAATAAAAAAATAAAAAGATCAAAGCATTGTAGTAATTCTTTCATCCTCCAGTCCATTTAATGTTATTTTCATATGAAGATGCAAAAACTCCAGTAATGCCATTTTATAAAAAATATAAAAACATGTTTATTTATTTTTTGAGAAAGACAGAGCATGAGTGGAGAAGGGCCAGAGAGAGAGGGAGACACAGAAACTGAAGCAGGCTCCCGGCTCTGAGCTGTCAGCACAGAGCCCAATGCAGGGCTCGAACCCACAGCCCTAAGATCATGAACGGAGCCAAAGTTGGATGCTCCGTGGACTGAGCCACCCAGGTACCCCTCTAGTAAAGTCATTTTTGTTGTCATGGTGTCAATTTTATCTTTGAGTCCAAAATGGTATCACAGGACAGTTGGCACACAGTGCATGTTTGTTGAGTGAATAACTTGTAAAGTATGAGTAAGATGGATGTAATAAGAATTAGGTATATTGTGTGCATATGATCTATCAATATTTTCTGAATTTCTTCTGTTTAGAACACTACCTTAAACATTCAAATTTTGGTTATTGGTCCTTGAGGTACAATAAGTAGCTTTTTTTATTAGATACAATATTTTTTAAAGCTGTACTCTTGCAAATTCCTTTGAGGGTTTAAATACAAACTGTATATGTGGTGGTCATGATGATCTAAGCTCTGCTATAGTAACTAGTCAACCTTGAAATATTCTGAAAATGTGATAGGACACAATACAGACTTATTTCTCACTCATGAAGTGACTTTTGTGGGTCAGTGGGTCCAGAACAACTGCTTCAAGTGATAAGTCAAGGCTTCACTTGGCTCTTGTCTTCTGGTTCAACTCATGGCTTTTAGTTCTCATGGAAGGGACAGCACTTTTCTCTGGCTTATTCTGGAAGTAGGAAGTGTTGCCTCTACTCATAGCCCAGCAGTCAGAATTAGACATATGCCTCAATATAACCACAAAAATTCCAAGAAGTATAGTATATAAGTACCCAGGAGGAAAGGAAACCAAGTCTTGACAATGGCTAGTGGTACACAACTTAGACTACATCTCATAGAGCTCAGAGGTCCAAAGACTGTCCATTCATTAATTCATTTAACATTTAACCAGTAAGTCCACAGATGCTTAATATTAAGTGATCTACTGTTACAGCCGTTCCTTACAATAAAAGGTATCTATACCATAAGGCTGATAACATAAATATACTTTGGAGGACAGTTATTTTAGCAAAGTTTTTTTCTATAATAGAAAAAAGAGCATTAAAATGGGAGTGCCTTTAACATATCTTTAACCTTAAAATGCCTAGAACAAGGTAGTATATAGACACTATATTAATTCTACAGCTATCAAAGACAAGTATCAAGTCACCATTTTAGATACTAAGAAAGAAAAAAAGAAAAGAGAGGAATAAAGAGATGTAACTTTCAACTGAGACTGCTTCCTTCATGGAACCTTCCAATTTTTCCAATTGTACTTCCATTTACATTACATTAACAAGTTCATAGTCACACAGTCAAAATAAATGCAGTGGATTTTAGGAAGTGTAGTGTTTCAGCTGGCCAATTTGCTTCTGTTAATAAATTAATGTTTTGTTATTAAGAAATAATGGAAGAAAAATATTAACTGAACAATTAGCAAGTTTTATTGAAGTTAAGGATTTCACACGCGCGTGCACGCGCACACACACACACTTACTTGCTTGGATATACAATCCCAAGTATGTGGAGATTCCTTTGAGATTGTTTTCAAGTTATTTCTATACTAATAAACCTCAATAGGGCAAGAGGAGAAACAGTTTCTTTTATTTTCTTCTATTACTTTCCTGTTCACGTAGTAAATGTTTCAGTAAATATTTCTACTACTGACTTTGCCGTTGAAGAGAACATTATTTACTGAATTTAGACTGGTAAAGCAATTGATAATTTTGACTTAATCAAATATACTAATATGATCAGAGCTTTAACTTGTCCTTAGCTATCTGTTATGATCCTATAAACACTTCTCTATACTTTTAATTAATGTTTGCCTCAAAAATGAAAGGCTTAGAAACAGATATACTTGTTTTAATATTGAGAGTTTGTACACAACATTTCATGCTCCTTTAGGTTTATCAGTAATGAGAAATGATGAAATAAGGCCTGAGCCATACACAGCCTAGAAATTGGATTCAGAATGTTTGCTACATACTACAGGGGATTAACTTAACTTCTTTTCATTTTTCCCACCTTTGTCTGCCTTCTCCACAGGCTGTACATTGATGGTCCATTTGGAAGTCCATTTGAGGAATCCTTGAACTATGAGGTTAGCCTCTGTGTGGCTGGAGGCATTGGAGTAACTCCGTTTGCATCAATACTCAACACCCTGCTGTATGTCATTTTGATCCATTTTATTAGTTCAAATAGAGAACTATCAATATTTCAAACATCTCCCTTTTAGTATGAGGTAATCCCTCATAGAATTTGTCTATAGTGGTCCTCTTTCTTGTGCACACAGAATACATTCCAAGATCCCCAGTGAATGCCTGAATTGGTATTATTATGATAGTACTAAACCCTACATATACTATGCTTTTTTCTATACATACATACATACCCATGATAAAGTTTAACTTACCATTTATGCACAATAAGGGATCAACAATAATAACTAATAATAAAAATAGGAAAATTATAATATACTGTGATGAAAGTTTTATGAGTGTGTTGTCTCTCTCTCAAAATACTTTATTGTGATGTAGTCACCATTCTTCTTGTGATGAGGTGAGACAATAAAGTGCCTAGGTGGTGAGATGAAGCAAGGTGAATGATGTAAGCATTATGTGCTGTTGACCTCCGCCAATATATCAGATGGAGCAGTGATTATCTACTTCCTTGCCATGGGTGACCGTGAGTAACGGAAACCGCAGAAAGTGAAACCACAGATAAGGAGGCACTACTGTACTTGTTCATGGGACTCCATTTACTGATTGATGAAGGAAATAATTCATTGTTTCTCACTCTGTGGTCTGTGGCTTTCAGCACACTGTCTTATAAAGTATCACAATTAGGCATTCATCTGTCATTTTTTAAAATTATTTTTTAATATGTTTATTTATTTTGAGAGAGAGCGAGTGAACAGGGGAGTGTCAGAGAGGGAGAGAGAGAATCCGAGACAGGCTGTGCACTATCAGCACGTAGAGCATGATGTGGGGCTCCATCTCACGATCTGTGAGATCATGACCTGAGCCCAGACAATGAGTCAGAAGCTTAACTGACAGAGCCACCCAGGTGCTCCGTTCCTCTGTCTTTTTAAAATCATTCCACCAACCTTCATTTCTCTACTTCCTCATAAGTGCTAAGTGGCACTCTTCATCCATTCTGTCAACAAATATTTTAGGGTACCTCCATGCCAATCCATCTCATAGGGACTGGTAATAAAGTAATGATTGAAACAGAGTCCTTGCCCTTAAAAAGCTTCCATTCAGATGCAGCAGGTAAAAAATAAACCAGTGAGAAATTCATAAATAATCATTTTAGAAAATATTAGAATTATGGTAAAAAGAAGAGAGAACAATGAGATATAGAAATAAAGGGCCAGGATTATTGTATAAGGGTGGGGAGCAAAAGGTTTTCTCAGGAGTTAACAAATGAGCACACGATGCCTTGGCCTATTCCTCAGCAAATTTATAACAGACTAAAGAATAAAAATTTCAGGGGCGCCTGGGTGGCTTAGTTGGTTAAGCGTCCGACTTTCGCTTGGGTCATGATCTCGCGGTTTGTGGGTTTGAGCCCCGCGTCGGGCTCTGTGCTGACTGCCAGCTCAGAGCCTGGAGCCTATTTCAGAGTCTGTGACTCCCTCTCTCTCTGACCCTCCCCTGCTCACGCTGGGAGCGTTTATTTCTCTCTCTCCTAGAAATAAATAAAACATTAAAAAAAAGAATAAAAATTTCAAATATAAGACTTCTTACCTAGATAACACTTTTTCAGTTATTTTAGTTCTAAGGCTATAAGCAAAAATTAATATTAATTTTCATGAAGACACAAACATAATAACAATAAAAAATTATTCTCAAATGTATTCCATTCACTTTTCAAGAAGATGCCATTTGCATTAGAAGTCTTTTATAGAGTACTAAAAGAAGGAATAATAAAGTTGAAATGATCTGTTTGAATGATATTCAATTTTAAATACTTGTTACAAATTTGAGACTTTTCGGACGTTCTTAGAAAAATAACCATATTCCAAGCCAGAAATCATTTGCTTCTGAAAACATACTGCAAGTTATTTGGGCACTTAAAGTTAAGAAAAGGAGAAAATATTTTCTTAACCTCAAGCTGACTTCATAATTATAAATAGGAATCCAGACATGGAGTTATGAGTTACTGGAATGCATTACATAGTAGGTGGCTGTTACATCTCTTTCTTTAACGATTATTAAGAAGGGGATAAACAACCAATTTTCTGGAATGGTTTTGGCTCATTTTGCCTGGAGGTCAGGGCACGACTGATGAGCAGTGGAGTCCTGCTGAGTGATAGAATTCACAGAAAATAGAGAACATTTTTTCTGGGATGCAGGGCTCATATTATTCTGGTCCAGGAGTTTAGTTTATTGCCTTCAACTAGAAATGGGTGATCTGCATATAATATTCACACATATAAACACTTAAATTCATGGAGTGTACCATTCCTCTGAGTCGGTATGTTGCATTTAAATTCATTTGAGAGCTGTAGTAAGTCTATGACAGATGATAAAATGTAAATGACTGGTTTTTCTGTGGGCTACTTGGTTACTAATGAAAAGCAAATTTTCAAAGATACAGGGATTCTTAATTTTCTTTCTTTTTTACGTTTTTTTCTTTTTTTGCCATCCTAATCCCTGCCCCATTCTTTTAATTTTAAAGGGATGACTGGGAACCGTACAAGCTCAGAAGACTGTATTTTATTTGGGTGTGCAGAGACATCGATTCCTTCCGTTGGTTTGCAGACTTACTCTGTGTGTTACATAACAAGGTAAAATTCCATTTGTTATTACTTGGGCATTTGTTTTCATTAAAAAAAACTACTTGACAAAAATAATAAATGCTTGTTACAGAATAAACCAGGAAATATGCAGATGAGTGGAAAGAAGGGGGAAAATTTCTCAAACTTAAAAGCACAGAAAAAGCATATTAATAATTTAGTACACGTATTTTCAGATGTTGGTATCTGAGAGTATGCGTATATATCTATGGTATATTTTAACACACAAATGCTCATATCTGTATTTTAATGTAGAATTTTTTCACCTGGAAATATAGGTTTCTGGCAGGTGAGGTATGCCTGTGGGGTGATGAAGGAAAGCAGATAGAGGGCCACATCAGCAGACAGTTGCTACTGCACTTCCCATCCTTCGTTCTGTTAGCTCTGATCTCTCTTATTTCCACCTTCAATATTCCAAATGGACCATCACCAAACTTTTTGCACACTAGGCAAAATGTCAAAAATCCCAAATTCTAAGTTTTATTTCAGGCCTTCTTCATCTATCCTACATGTAAAGTTTCATTTATCTATTGATAGATAGATCTTAATTTTTCCAAATTATACAAGTAATACACATATGCATTTTTGCTACAGATGTTTTCTTTTTTCCTTTTAATTGTAGGATAGTTGACATACGGTGTTATATTAGTTTCAGGTGTATAGCATAGTGATTCAGCAGTTATACATTACAAACCACTCACCACAATACATGTAGTCATAATTGGTCACCATAAAAAGTTATTATAAACTATTGCCTAGCTTCCCTGTGCTGTAATTTCTATCTTTATAACTGGTAGCTTGTACCTTGCAAACCTTTTCACCTGTTTCACCTATACCACCACCACCCCTTCCCTTTGGCTACCCTCAGTTTGTTCTATTTATGAGCCTATTTCTGTATGTTTGTTTTGCTTTTTTTAATTTTAATGTTTATTTATTTTGAGAGCGAGACAGAGCATGCATAAGCAGGGATGGGACAGAGAGAGAGGGGGAGACATAGAATCTGAAGCAGGAAGCAGGCTCTGTGCTGTCAGCAGAGAGCCTGATGCGGGGCTCGAACCCATGAGTGAGATCATGACCTGAGCCGAAGTCGGATACTCAACCAACTGAGCCACCCAGGTGCCCCGTGTTTTTAAATTTTTTTAATGTTTATTTATTTTTGAGAGAGACAGAGACAGAGTATGAGTGGGGAGTGGGGGAAAAAGAGAGAGGGGGAGACCCAGAATCCGAAGCGGACTCCAGGCTCTGAGCTGTCAGCACAGAGCCTGATGCAGGGCTCGAACTCGTGAACCACGAGATCATGACCTGAGCCAAAGTTGGACACTTCACCGACTGAGCTCCCCGGGCACCCTACTTGTTCTGTTTTTTAGATTCTACATAGAAGTGAAATCATATGGTATGTGTCTTTCTCTGATTTAATTCACTTAGCATAATACCCTCTAGGTCAATCCATGTTGTTGCAAATGACAAGATTTATTTCTCATGATATATATGCATATATATATTTCTCACTTATTTCTCTGTGTGTGTGTGTGTGTGTATGTGTTTGTATGCATATATATATATGGTCATTCTATTCATGTATCAGAAAATACTTAAGTTGCTTCTATAATTTGCCTTGCAAATAATGCTGCAATAAACATACAGGTGCATATATCTTTTCACGTTAGTGTTTTAACTTTATTTGGGTAAATTACCCAGTAGTGGAATTACTGGATCATATGGTATTTCCATTTTTAATATTTTGAGGCACGTCTCCTACTGTTTTCCACAGTGGTTGCATTGCCACCAACAGTGCATGAGAATTCTTTATCCTCCACATCCTCATGGACACTTAGTACTTCTTTTTTAATACTAGCCATTTTGACAGATGTGAGGTGATGTCTCATTGTGATTTTGATTTGCATTTTCCCAATGATTAGTGATGTTAAGCATTTTTTCATATGTCTCTTGGGGATCCATATGCCTTCTTTGGAAAAGTGTCAAATCATTCAGATAAACCAAATCCTCCCTTACTATTTTCCTCACCCAATCTGTGTAACCAGAGGTAACTCACGAGTGTTCTATAAGTTCTACCATACTATTTGCATTGTTCTATGAATTGCTTATTTTAAACTTATCACTACATCTTGAACATTTTTAATAATAGTACATAATAGAGTTACCTCATTATTTTTACTGCTATAGAGTATTTTGTAGTATAGAATACTTAGTACTTTATTTAACCATCCCTTAGTGATGGATTTTTTTTTATTACAAAGAACACTGCAATGAATATCATACATGTCTTTGTATGCAGATATTCATTTATTCACTCTGTCTTTCTGTCACTCATCAAATAATCACTCACTGCCTGCTATGAATCACAAACTATTCTAGGACCTGGAACTACATTGGAGAGCAAAATAAAAACAAGTTTTTGATCTCATACAATTTACATCCTAAGTAGGAAAGATAGACAGCAAACTAATAAATAAATAGGATGTCTGATTCTGATTAGGACAAAGAAAAAAAGGAAGTGGAATAAAGCAATGGGAGAGTAAACCATAGAGGACACGCTGATTATTGTGTAATTGGGAATTCAACCCCCAAAAAAGTATTTTAGCATAGCCTTGTGAAGTGAATGAGCAGAAAAGGCAGAAATCTTGGGGGAAAAAGGATCCAACTCCATAGGCTAGGGCTCTGATGCAATGGTATGCTTGGTAGTTTGGGAAGAAGATGAAAGAAATCTATGTGGGCAAAGCAAAGTAAGAAAGGGAGAACATAGTAAGAGAAGCAGTCAGAGAGCTGGTGTGTATGCTTTTTTGGGGAAGAAGTATATTACATAAGGTCTTTGGATTTGATGCAAAAAAATAGATGGCTTCTGGAGATACACTCAAAAGAACTGAAAGCAAGGATTTGAACAGTTATTTGTACACCAGTGATCATAGCACCATTATTCACCATAGCCAAACAACCCAAACCCATGGTGATGATAAAGAAAATGTGGTGTATAGTTGAAGGGAATAATATTTCTTAAAAAAAGAATGAAATTCTGAGAAATGCATTGTAGATGAACCTTGAAAATATTACACTAAACGAATTAAATCAGACGTAAAAGGACAAATATTATACAATCTATTTATATGAGGTACGTAGATGCCTTGTTCATTGACATGGAAAGTAGAAGGATGGTTGCCAGGGACTCAGTGAACATGAATCTAGGGTTATTGTTTGATGGGCATGGAGTTTCGGTTTAGAAAGATGATCTGGTTCTAGAGACGGACGGTGGCGGTGGTTGCACAGCAGTGTGAATGTATTTAGTGCCGCTGTACTGTACACTTAAGAACAAGCATGTATATTTTACCACTATTGGGAAAAATGTACAGATGCCTGGTACCCACGAGGGACCTGCTGAATCAGGAGGGGGAAAAGGGAGGGATGAGAAGCCATTGAAAGGACTTGAGCCAGACTGATCTAAGTGTAGATCTTGGACATGTGTGTGAAAACATCAAGCTCTGGGATACTGCAGCTTCTGGAGGCACAGAAGATGAGTAACAGCCAACAAGTGAGATTGGTCAGACTGGCCAGTGAGGTAGTAGGAAAACCATGAGAGAGTTTTGTCTTTGAGGCTAAAGGAGGAAAAACTTTCAAGAAGAGCAAAATCACCACTCTTAGATTTGTATTTTATCCTGGGTTGATCCTCAAGACTGTCTTCTTTTTCTTTTTTAATAGTTTATTGTCAAGTTGGTTTCCATATAGCACCCAGTGCTCATCCCAAGTGCCCTCCTCCATGCCCATCACCCTCCTTCCCCTCTCCCTCACCCTTATCAGCCCTCAGTTTGTTCTCAGCATTCAAGGTCTCTCATGGTTTACCTCCCTCCCTCTTCCCCACTATTTTTCCCCTTCTTCTCCCCCATGGTCCTCCATTAAGTTCCTCCTGATCCTCCTATACGTGCAAACATATGGTATCTGTCCTTCTCTGCCTGACTTATTTCACTCAGCATAACACCCTCGAGTTCCATCCACTTTGCTACAAATGGCCAGATTTCATTCTTTCTCATTGCTTTGTAGTATTCCATTGTATAGATAAACCATGTCTTCTTGATCCATTCATCAGTTGATGGACACTTAGGCTCTTTCCATGTTTTGGCTATTGTTGAGAGTGCTGCTATGGACATCAGGGTACATGTGCCCCTATGCATCAGCACTCCTGTATCCTTTGGGTAAATTCCTAGGAGTGTTATTGCTGGGTCATAGGGGAGTTCTGTTGTTAACTTTTTAAGGAACCTCCACATTGTTTTTCATAGGGGCTGCACCAGTTTACATTCCCACCAACAGTGTAGGAGGGTGCCTGTTTCTNAATGACTTACTTACTTCGCTAAGAATAACACCCTCAAGGTCCATCCATGTTGCTACACATGGCCAGATTTCATTGTTTCTCATTGCCATGTAGTATTCCATGGTATAGATAAGCCACATCTTCTTGATCCATTCATCCGTTGATGGACACTTAGGCTCTTTCCATGTTTTGGCTATTGTGGAGAGTGCTGCTATGAACATTGGGGTACATGTGCTCCTATGCATCAGCATTTCTGTATCCCTTGGGTAAATTCCTAGCAGTACTATTGCTGGGTCCTAGGGGAGTTCTATTGTTAATTTCCTGAGGAACCTCCACACTGTTTTCCAGAGGGGCTGTACCAGTTTACATTCCCACCAACAGTGTAGGAAGGTGCCCGTTTCTCCACATCCTCGCCAGCATCTAGAGTTCTCTGATGTGGTCATTTTAGCCACTCTGACTGGCGTGAGGTGGTATCTGTTGAGCATCATTTCATGTGTCTGTTGGCCATCTGGATATCCTCTTTGGAGAAGTGTTTGTTCATATCTTCTGCCCATTCTAAGACTGACTTTCTAAGTTGGAGGTTATGAGCAGGTTGTGAATGAAATTAAATTTTTAATATATACTGACAAAACACTCTCCAAAGATAGAGAAATTTGCATTTCTACCAAAGAATATGAAAGACATTTATTTTAAAACATTTTATTACCAGTCTTGTTAATTTCCACCAATCGCTCAGTGAGATCTCGTTCTATTTTCTCCTGAATGCTAATGAGATTGAATCTCTCTTCATATGATTATTGACCAGTTGTATTACTTCTGGAATTTCTTAATTCTACCTTTGTTTTTCTAATTTTTTAATCTTTCTTGAACTGATATATAAAATCTTTTTAAAATAAAAGGCCATAATTAGATCCAAGATGAGGACAGGCATGTTTGAATAATAGATGCTATATAAGGTAAGTAGTAGGGAGGGAAAGCATTAAAGGAAAGAAAAGAGTGTTAAGTGGCTAGACCTTCACAGGAGTTGAATCTTAAGATTTATGTTTTCATTTCAAGTTTTTTGATGGATGTGCTTTATCTGTAAGAATCTGTGGAGTAAATAATATAAAAGCTTAAAACTAGTATAAACAATACGGTGATGATTATCTTCTACACACACCTCTGCATCCAGGTTTTGATTCTTCACATCAGCAGAATGAACATTGGTCCTTCAGTTATGCTTCTGAGGATGATATGTTTGCAACTGTGTTACCAAGTTCAATGTGTGTTGTGTGTGTGTGTGTGTGTGTGTGTGTGTGAGA
This sequence comes from Crocuta crocuta, assembly GCF_008692635.1. Lineage (NCBI taxonomy): Eukaryota > Metazoa > Chordata > Mammalia > Carnivora > Hyaenidae > Crocuta > Crocuta crocuta. The sequence continues at coordinate 483,926 of NW_027529673.1, forward strand.
GAGAGAGCGAGAGAGAGAGAGACAGAGAAAGAGACAGAGAGAGACAGAGACAAAGACAGAGAGAGTGACGTTACATACAGTCTATGTGAGAGCAGATGGAAATGTTTTTGAAAACCAAATGCAAATATACAGTCTTTCAATCTTGTTCCAGCTGTGTTTCACATTATTCTAGAATGCCTAAGACAAAGTCACCTTAGTTGGCCTAGTCACTGTCTTGGTGTCAGACTATCTGCAGTGATGACAAATGTGGATCTTAGGTGGATCTTGCTTGGGCAGAAAGTCCAATGTGGTGAAGGAAGAAGACCACAGGGCCAGATGTCAGATGATCTGGTACCAGCTCTGCTAATATATAACCACATGACTTCCTCCAAGTCACTTCACCTCTGTAGGTCACATTGTCAAAATCAAAATGAGGAATCAGGGCTACATCAAGCATTTGGAGTCTGTCATTTATAGTGGAACAGTGGTTCTACCTCATATGAACCACAACTCCTTGGATAAATCACTTAACCTTCATAAACTTGATTGATGCTTTCAATTTGTAAAGGAGGCTACCAGCACTTGAAACCTGATGTGAGACTTAGCTTTAACATATCTAAAGTATCTATCATTTTGAAGGCATTTAATAAATGATTGCCATGATTCCTCTTAGTGATCTGTAAAATTCCTTCCAGGACTCCCATCCTGTTATTTTTTATTTGTGAGAAAAATAAGGAAGGGTGATAGGCAGAAGTAAAAATGAAGAACATAATATTTGTGCATGATCCTACAGTCCTAGTCTATTTGCAAGATTGTGTTGATCCATGTATCCATTTTTTCCCTTAGTTTTTCAGTGTTCTTTTTATTTGGAGAACATTACTCCTTTAGTAGATATTATTGTCGTCAGTGAGGGGTAATCTAAAATGAAGACATTGACATCGTTAAAAACGTTATTCAAATTTCCATAGTTCTTACTAGGAGCTATAAGCACCAAATCCCAGTTATTGATGTAGGAATCATTGGACTGATCTCATAACAGCATCTTGGTAAACATTTAAGACAAGACTCAGCAAAAGCCATGTGTTTTGTGAGGTGCTATTCATCACTGGCATCTAGAAACATCTGTGGGGTTTTTTGGAATTAAAAGCCATAAATCCTGAATTCAACTCAGAAAGGGCCTAAAAATGAATTTAAGATTTGACTGTAACTTGAGGCAGCTATTTGATGGGGTATAATTAACGATTATATTTTAAGGGTATTATGGGAGCTGAGAATGATCATTTACCACTATTAAAGTAAATATGTTTTTATTGGGGCTTTATAATTCAGAGTTTCCACCTGTCAGAAATGTATAGTTTTACACCTGAAAAGAGATGATGACTTTCAACCCTACCATTGTCCTGATGAAAAAACTGAGGCCTAGATGAGTAAGTCTTTAGATGTCTCAGGGCCAGTGTGGAAAGATAGACAAGTCAGTCACCTGCCAGGTGTTGTGACCATGCTAAGTGGTGCCAGAGGTGTGATGAAACCCTACTTAATCCTCCCACCATTTGCAATGTGACTTTTTTTGCATTCCTAAAACTTCTGCTTCGAGTCCCAATGTATCATTTTTTATATTAAATTAAATACTTAATTTTAAGCTTTTATTTAAATTCCAGTTAGCTAACACTCTAATATTAGTTTCAGGTGTACAATGTAGTGATTCAACACTTCCATACATCACCCAGTGCTCTTTGCAAGTGCACTCCTTAATCCCCATCACCTGTTTAACCCACCCCGCCCACCTCCTCTCTGGTAACCATTCAGTATAGTTAAGAGTCTACTTTAAAAAAGGGGGGGGGTCCTCTTTCTTGGTTTGCCCCCTCTCTTTTTTTCCCTATGTTCATTTGTTTTATTTCTTAAATTCCATGTATGAGTGAAATCATATGGAATTTGTGCTTCTCTGACATATTTCACTTAGCATTATACTCTCTGGCTCCACCCATGTCACTGGAGTTGGCAAGGTTTCACTCACTTTTATGGCTGAGTATATATACCACATCTTCTTTATGAATTCATCACTTGGTGGACACTTGGACTATTTCCATAATTTGGCCATTGTAGAGAACGCAGCTGTGCACATCATTACACGATATAGAAACAATACTTTGAATCATTTGATCCTCTCGCTGCAGTCAAGTCCAGCCAAACCCTGCACCATCTCAAGCAAACCCACTATGCTGAGCTCTGTTCAAGAAATGGTTTGTCTTTTAAAGAAGTGCTGGTCCTATTGATTCCTTTCCTCGGATCTACTCCTCAAACACTCCTGTCTGTTCTCCAAGGAGCCCACCATACAGAGGTGTTCCTCTCCTTCTCTTCTTTCACTTTTGATGCCTTGTCTTTATCTTTCAACTCTCCTTTATTTCAGGATGGTGAAAGGAGGCCCTAAAAAGAAGACTACTTTTAAAAATTAAAAAAAGATTTAATTTTTTTCTTTTATATTTTATTGTCAAGTTGATTTCCATATAACACCCAGTGCTCATCCCCACAAGTTCCCTCCTCCATGCCCATCACCCCCTTCCCCTCTCCCTCACCCCCATCAGCCCTCAGCTTGTTCTCAGTATTCAAGAGTCTCTCATGGTTTGGCTCCCTCCCTCTCCCCCACTATTTTTTCCCCTTCCCCTCCCCCATGGTCCTCTGTTAAGTTTCTCCTGTTTCACGTATAAGTGAAAACGTATGGTATCTATCTTTCTCTGCCTGACTTATTTCGCTCAGCATAACACCCTCAAGTTCCATCCACGTTGCTACAAATGGTCAGATTTCATTCTTTCTCATTGCCATGTAGTAGTCCATTGTATAGATAAACCATGTCTTCTTGATCCACTTGTCATTTGATGGACACTTAGGCTCTTTCCATGATTTGGCTATTGTTGAAAGTGCTGCTATGAACGTTGGGGAACATGTGCCCCTATGCATCAGCACTCCCATATCCCTTAAGTAAAATTTTTAAATATTTTAAATAATATTTGTATATTTTAAACAAACTTTAAAATTTTTATTTAAATTTCAGTTTAAGTTATTTAAATTCCAGTTAGTTAACATGCAGTGTAATATTAATTTCAAGTGCAAAATTTTTTTAAAATACCAGATTTCAGAAATCAGGGTTCAGTCAGAGGAAGGCCATTTGTTATTAGGTTCATTTTTGTCTTCTGGAAAAAGGCAGCATACAGATGAGAACAACCCTTTACTCTTTTTGTTGAGTTTATCTTCCTGCATATGATATCTTGCTTATTTTATTTTTCAAAGCATTGAAATGTTTGAGACTTTTATTTTGGCAGGCATATTTCTAGCCTCATACATTTTTATACAAGTAAAACTAGTGCTGAGTAAGAGGAAGGCAAGGACAAGAACTGCCTTTTTGTTTTTGTTTGTTTTGGTTTTTTTGTGATTCCTAGCATGCATATTTTATGTCACTATTTGTGGGTTCGCTTTTTTTTTTTTTTAAAGAAAATCATGTTCTTTACGAGTGAACTCTCGGCTCTAATTTAGAGACTCTTAAGGAATAAAAAAAGAGATATAGGGTAAGGATTTAGGGGGATATCAGTGTAATATTTAACATGCTTGGTTTTGTTTTAAAAAAGATAACAGAAGGGCACCTAGGCAGCTCCATCAGTTGAGTGTCCCTACTCTTGATTTTGGCTCAGGTCATGATCTCAGGGTCATGGGATCAAGCTCCACGGCTAGCTCCATGTTGAGCATGGAGCCTGCTTGGGATTCTCTCTCTCTCTCTCTCTCTCTTTTTCTCTCTCTCTCTCCCTCTCTCTCTCTCTCCTTCTCCCTCTCCCTCTACCTCCCCCCCTTTCTGTGTCCCTCTCCCCCACCTCCCCTACTCACTCCTGTGTCTCAGAAAAAAATTAAAAATTAAAATAAGATAACAGAGAATTCTTCTCCTGCACTACTACCATCTACCGTTCCCTTATCACTACTACTACTACTACCGACACTAATTGTGCCAGTAGGCACAGATTATTAATGTTAGATTCTGGCTGGTATATGATACAATATATATATATATCTATGTATGTATACACATTTGCTAGTAAATGTTGACTGTGATCAGACACCACACCTCTTAAATTGTAGAATCACATATGTTAGAATAGGAGAAAGTCTGAGTATACAGAAAGAATTCTCATGTCTGTTTACTTTTATGTCCTCTCAGTTTTGGCAAGAGAACAGACCTGACTATGTCAACATCCAGCTGTACCTCAGTCAAACAGATGGGATACAGGTATGTGGTTAGATGTTTTCATAAATTAAACAAGCCTCTTGATAATAGAAGATTTACTGCAAGGGCCATGCTGGAAGAAAATTTCTGCAGGTGGTTTGAAGAAAAGTTTCCCAGAGGATACTTTTGGAATGTGTCCAGAAAACCCATGGCTTGTACTTGAAGCCAACCATGTTATGCCTTTCATTTGTCCTCCTCACAGGAAGCTGGAACAGACCTTTGAGTTCATCTCTCTCTCTTTCACTGTTGTCTCAAATTCTTCACCTCTGGAAATCAGACCATGAGCGAACAGTCTCATGATTGTGTTCATCAAGGGGAGTTTTTCTGTGGAAAGACAAGATAATGTCATGTGCAGTTAAGCTTATTTCTCTTCAAGGGAAACTAAACAACATAGTAATAGCCATTACGCATTATTTACTTGCAGTGCTAGACCCTGTGCTAAGCATTTCATATTTGTTATCTTGTGTAATTGCAACAGATCTAAGAGGTAGATGATATTGCCATCCTCACATTACAGATGAAAAAACTGAGGTTTACAGATGACATGGAAGTGCTGCACAGGTGTATAAATCTGGGCATGAATGCTTTCCCAAGCTTCATTTTAGTATCTCCGTTATACATTTCCTATAATACTTGAATTCATATTTGAATACAAAATATGAACACTTGTCAATTACTTCAAAACTAACTTAACCCTATTTTTTCTAGTCAGATTTCTATCCTATTGGTATGTTAAAAATATTTTGCTATTCTCATGAAGCAAGTCAGTACCGTTGTTCCTCATGGTATGGCTATAATTAAGGGATGGTTCTCCGTTTGTCTGCCTGGGACTCAGACACTCTCCCCGTCTCTTCTCACTTCACTCTGACCCTTCATTGCTGATCCAGATCTAATAATCTTTAATTGCAAACACCAACCCATTAGAAGTTATTTGTTGAAAGACTCAAGATGTGGAGCTCTTCTGTCTTAGGCAGTCTTGTCTAGGATCATTTCCCAAAATTTATGATGACGATTTGTAGTATTTTACTCCTGTAATGAGCCAAATATGACAACTGTATTTGCAGTGCAAAAACACTTCAATAAAGTTTATGTGCTGCACCCTTTTTGAGAGTAGGCAATTAAAATGCCTTCTTTAACATTGTGGTTGTTAAAAATGAAGCAACTAACTGAAGTCTAGGAAAATCAGCCATTTGTAATAATGGAATTCAAGAAGATAATGGATTTTAAAGGAAAAAGAGGAAGGAAATGATGCTTCTAAATGACTGTACTTAATAGCTTGCCATTTGATACTTATATTCTTTATATCACAGCAATTTGGTAGGAAGCCACAGAACCAGTAGAAATGATGTTAGAGAAATAGGTTATTCATCCAACTCTGTGTCATATAAAATATAGTGCTTTCTTTTTGGCAGAAGATAATTGGAGAAAAATATCAAGCACTGAATTCAAGACTTTTTATTGGACGCCCTCGGTGGAAACTTCTGTTTGATGAAATAGCAAAATGTAATAGAGGGTAAGTACTAATTCTCAGGAAATTTGCCCTGTGGCTAATGAACAAATTAAAATATTCTCAATCCGTTACATGTAGTTTTTAAAGATGAATTAGGTAATGGGTTTACAAATTACAAAGTCACTTAAACACTCAATTGTCACTGTCAAGGAAGAAAGCAAGTCAGGGACCACCTCATGTATCTGTAATGCCAAATAATTAAAATTTGGCTTAGAAATAGTTTATAAAGAATTTATGAATGAAACTCTCCTACCTACTTTCAAATTTGAAAGACTCATATTAAAATGGGTATTCATCCCAACATCATGTATCAGGTGATCATCGGAAAAACTTTTCAAAATCATGTTGGCCAACAACCTCTACCAGCATTTCTAATAATGAATGCACTTAAAAATCAGATATTTGTAGTTTTTTTTTTATCAGAATGAATAAATTTTTAAAACAGTTGTAATATGGAGTCTCCAAAACAGGAATGTTTCCAAACATAATTTTTTTTTCTTGGAAGCTATAATTCTCTGAAGAATATTTGCATTGTGGAATATGTGTCTATGGTCTGAAGAGATTAGCATTGAAGGAAAGCATTCACTGTAGGGCACAGACTAGCCAACCCCTTTTTCTTTTGTAAACTTACTGTTCAGGGCAATGGTCTATAAGAATTCTAAGAGCATTTGAAAACGATATACCCACTCAACACATTTTAAATTTGGTATTGAAATAGTTTCATCGTAAGTTTAAATAGTTGCAAAGGCTCTAACTTCTAACATATTGCACAGGTTGACATTTTAAAATTAATGTAACTCTTTTACACATGTCTACTGGAATTGAAATAACAGTTTTTTTATACTAACCTTATATATTTGTAAAGATATACAAATAAGCTTTCATTAGCAGTTGGACATTTTACATTATTAAAAAAAACTTTTTATTAATCTTTATTTATTTTTGAGAGAGAGCCAGAGCATGAGTGAGGGAGCGGTAGAGAGAGGGGGAGACACAGAATTCAAAGCTGAACTGTCAGCACAGAGCCCGAGGTGGAGCTCAAACTCACAACCTGTGAGATCATGACCTGAGCTGAAGTCAGACGCTTAACCAACTGAGTCACTCAGTCGTCCCACACGTTATTTTTTTCTACTTGAACTTGTATTTCTGTCCTGTTTAACCTCTAGACTTTATCAAAATTCAATATGTTTTTACACTTGAACCAATCATATTTTTGTTGCTTAAGTAAACATAGTTCTGTAATAAGAATATACATGAACTGAAGATTTAATTTTTAAAATATCCGTTTGGCCGTATTGCTCTTCTAGATTGATTTATTATTACAATTATTAGTGTATATAGTTAATTCACAATTTAAAAAATACGTTTTATAAATATACAAAGGATATTTGTGAATGAATGATCTTATAAGGTGACAAGTTTTAAAAATGCTTCAGTTCATGAATTCATGGATGAATATGATCTATTGAAAGAGTCACAGATTCATCATGGCACTTGAGTCCTTCTTCAGAGATTTTGTTTGAGGAATTATGGTGTAGAGCCCCAGGAGCAAAATTTTAAAAAAATACATGGTTAACTTCTGACAAGCATCGTTTTATTAGTTTTCTTTCTGTGGTGATGAAAACTTTGGGATTTGGTTGTTGGTGCTATTGTTTTTGCTTAATTAGGAAACCAAACTCTACAGAAGAGGACCATTTATAAGAAAGCAGATTGGGATTATTGATTTCTTTGGTTCCTTCTTAAGAATTCTCATTTGTTAAACTATTCATGATTTAGATTGATGTTGTATGTTTATTTGGTTGGTTGTTTATTTTCTTCAAAGTGCAAAGCTGGTTTAAGAAGAACAAGTGTGCACCATCTGCTGTTGACATTTTGTACAACACTTTCACTCTGTATTTGCTCTGGACAGGCACCTAAAAGTGCATTGTTTTTAAAGAATTTTTACATGATATATTTAGGGAAAGAATGGATGAATATCTTAAGGTTCATTAGCTAGTAAAAAGGTGCTATTTAAAGAGAAATCCTCATTTAAGATATAAAATTTTGGTTAACCTCATGTACATGAATTACTGAAAGAATATATAAAGACACACATACATACTTATCAAAGTATATTACTTACATACTTATCATATATATGTATGTGTATATGGGTGCATATATATTTAAAATCTATATACTGAAAATATGAACCTTAATTTTTAACACAAAATAAATCTCTTAAATAGAATTCTTCAATGTAGTCTTTTTCAGATACATTCATATATTGTTCATGGATGATTTCCATGTAATTCTACTTTACAATATTCTAGACTATGGATAACATGATCATTGCTACTACAATACTTATGGATATTTAGTTTACCTTCAGTTCTCTACTGTCTCTAACAGTGCTATAGTAATTATCTTTGCACTCCACTCTTGTGGGAGTTGCAGTTCAAGGCTAGAACCCTTGAAATGGAATTGCTGGCTCAAAGAGTATGCACATTTAGATACTGTCCTATTAAAACCAAAAGGCTAAATCAGTTTATGTTCAATTTACTTTGCACATGTGTAGGAGGTGGTTCCTTCCTTGTGGCTTTTTTTTAAATTCAGGAAATGAATTATGTATTGGTATTACATGATCAAGGAAAGTGAAGGAGCTTTTGAAGTCACTCTACTTTCATCATTATTTGACAAATGAAGGAGCTAGGACCCAAAAGGTAATGATTTATCTCAAGCTATGGTTAATGAGTCAGAATTCATACATGAACCCTATCTTCTGACTGTGAAATTCAATGTACTTTATTTACAGCAGAGCATTGTCCCAAATAGAAAGAGTAGCAATTTTATTTTACCATGTCCCTCTTGGGGACAGTAAGATCTTGCAAGAAGCCATCATGTTCATTATGTATATGACAGCAGAATGTTAACTGTAATATACTAAAAGTGTCAACAACTAATTTTTTAAAAGTATAAAAAGATATTCTAGATATTACTTTATAAACCATTCAGTATTAAAAACGTGTCAGGAAATACTTTGTTATGCCTAACCAAAGTCCATTTTCCTCTTACTTGTAATAAAAATGTATATCATATCATAAATTAGTCAAATTTATGCATTATACAATAGGAGAAATAAAGGATCTACTTTATGTGGAGTAGAGAACTATTACTCTGGGATTGAGTAAAATGTTTGAGACCATATTTATATATCTTTCTCATGGTGTTTTAAAAACAATACAGATCTGTGTATCAGTTCTAGGAAATTTTTGGTAGAGTCTTTCAAGTTTTCTGATAGAGTATCATGTTGTCTGTGAATAGGGAAAGTTTGACTTCTTCCTTGTTCATTTGGATACCTTTTATTTCTTATTGTTGTCTGATTGCTGAGGCTAGGGTTTCCAGCACTATACTGAATCACAATGGTGAGAGCAGACATCCCTGTCTTGTTCCTGACCTTAGAGGAAAAGCTCTCAATTTTTCCCCATTTGAGGATGATATTAGCTGTGGGTCTCTTGTATATTTCTCATATATAATCTCATGTTGAGGTATGTTCCCTCTGTTCCTACTTTGTTGAGGACTTTTATCAAGAAGGGGTGCTGTATTTTTTAAGCATACCTAGGTTTGATCTCTCACATTTGATCCTGTGTCCCTAGGTCAAGTCACTCAAACCCTCTGGATCTATATTCACAAGGAATGAATAAACTGTCATTATTATGAGATACCCCACTTACAAATCTGCATGGAAAAACAAAGATTGATATAATATGCACAAATATATTGAAAATTATGGAACTAGTTTCCAACCTCTGACCCCAAACCACATTCTGTGCTTAACATCTGTTTCAACCCATCTCAGCAAAGTTTTTGTAGATAAATCTCTAGATGGTTGTTGGACTGCAGAAACCTAATGCAAATTTAGTGCAAATAGATTGCAGAAATTAAGTATAGATCTTGAAGAAGTTACAGGATCTCATTGTTAGTGAAAATAACACTGGGGAACACCTCAAATTATATAAAGATCTATTAGAGTTAAACTAGTTAACAATATGAAATACAAAATGTAAAACATGATATATAGGTACCTTAAAAATGATAATTCTAGGGGCATCTGGCTGGCTTAGCAGTTTAAGTGTTCAACTCTTGATATCAGCTCACATCATGATCTCACAGTTGTGAGATAGAGCCCTGCATGGGGTTCTGTGCTGGGTGCGGAGTCTGCTTGGGATTCTCTCTCTCTCTCTCTCTCTCTCTCCCCCCACCCCCCCGCCCATGCCCCCCTCCCTCGCTCATGCTCTCTCCCTCTCAAAAAAATAAAATAAAAAAGATAACTTTTTAATGAAATATTTAATAGAAGCAATCAGGAGATCTATAAAAATTGAAAAATGAACTTTATAATTGCGCTGTGAAGAAAGTAATGGTATCTTACTAAAATGCAGCATGATAGAGAATGTACACAAATCAACAAAATGACTCAATGTCTTCTCATTTTCATGAAAACCACACTATGTTATTTGTTTTTATTTTTGGTGGTATAAATTGAATTGTTCAATTTTGTCAATTTAAGTAACCTAGTGTGCTTAGATCTGGTTTTAATAATAATCTTAATTTTTTAATGTTTAAGGTAACTTATTTTCATGCTTCTTTTTAATTTTCTTCTCACTTTGGGTTTGATTAGATTTTCTTCTGCTAGTTTAAGGTAGAACCTTATGTCATTGGTTTCAGACCCTTGTTCTTTTCTAATAAAAATGTTCAATACTATAAATTCCCTTCCCTCTCCACACTTTAGCTACAACACACAAATGTTGATGTGTTTTGTTTTTGTACACTTCAAAATATTTTTAAAATTTCCATGTGATTTCTTCTTTGACCCATTGGTTATCTTAGAAGTACGTAGTTCAATTTCCAAACATGTGAGGATTTTATATATATCATTTTGCTTTTGATTCCTAGTTCAGTTGGGTTCTGTTGAGAAAATATACTCTTCGTGACTTCAATTCTTTAAAATATATTGAGACCTGTTTTATTGCCCATAATATGGTCTGTGTTGATGACTGTTATGCTGCACTTGAAAAGAATTTATATTCCATTGTTTGAGGATAGAGCACCCTATAAATATCAATTAGTTCCAATTGGTTGTTAGTGGTATATTGGAGTTTCTTAGTTGGAGGTTTTAATTGTAGTGTTTAAACTACTTCATTACATCTTACTATTCTTCTATTTATAATACTATCTGTATTCATTCAAAATTTATTACACTTTATTATTTTATGGAATAAAAAATATTGTTGGATTTTTCCAACTTTATTGAGATATCATTAATATGTAATACTGTGTAAATTAAATATGTACCATGTAATATTTGATGTATGTAATGATTTGATGTATGTATATATTTTGCAAAGTGACTACCACAAGAAGGTTAGTCAACACAGCCAACCATCACTTCACATAATTACATTTTGTGTGTGTGTGTAAAGAAAACTTTTACAATCTACTCTCTTAGCACCTTTCATATACAACACAGTATTGTTAACTGTGGTCACGATGGTGTACATTACATTCCCAGAACTTATTCTTATAACTGGAAGTTTACAATTCTTTGTCAGCCTTCACCTATTCCCTACCTCTTTTGTCTGGCCCTGGCAACCACCAATATGTTCTCTGTTTCTACACAGTATTTGTCTTTCTTTATCTGATTTATGTCACTTAGCACAATGCCCTCCAGTTGCAATCATGTTGTTACAAATGGCAGGATTTCCTTTCTTTTCTATGGCTGAATAATATTGTCCTCTGTGTATGTGTATATGTGTGTGTGATATTAATAATTAATATATAAATTATATGTATATCACATCATGATTTCTTTATCCATTTATCCATTAATGGACACTGAGATTGTTTCTGTGTCTTGGCCATTTTAATAAAGCTTCAATGAGCATGGAAGTGCAGATATTTTTCTGAGATAATCACTTCATTTCCTTCAGATATATATGTAGAAGAGGGATTGCTGGATCATATGGTACTTCTATTTCTAATTTTTTCAGAAACCTCATACTGTTAGCCATAGTGGCTGTACCAATTTACATTCCCAACAGTAGTGCACAAGAGTTCCCCTTTCTCCATATCCTTGCCAACATTTGTCTCTTTATCTTTTTGATAATAGCCATTCTAATAAGTGTGAGGTGATATCCTATTGTGGTTTTGATTTGCATTTCTCTGATGATTAGTGATGCTGAGCACTTTGTCATGTGCCTTTTGGCTATTTGAAAATCTTTTGTAGAAAATGTCTATTCAGGTTCCTTGCCTATTTTTATTTTAATTATTATTTTATTCTTTCTTTTTTCGCTGTTGTGTTGTATGTATTTTTTACATATTTTGGATATTAACCCTTTATTCGATATGTATTTTTACAAATATTTTCTCCCATTCCATAGGTTGTCTTTTCATTTTGTTGAGCATTTCTGGTGTTGTATAGAAGCTTTTTAATTTGATGTAATACCGCATGTTTATTTTTGCATTTACTGCTTGTGCTTCTGGTGTCATATCCATGAAATCAATGCCAAGACTATTATCAAGGAGTTTTTCCTTGTTTTCTTCTAGAAATTTGATGATTTCAGATCTTATCTTTAGGTCTTTAATTCTTCCTGACAATTTTTGTGAGGGTGTGAGATAGGGGTCCAGTTTTATTCTTTTGCGTGTATAGATCCAGTTTTCCCAACACCAGTTACTGAAGAGATTATGTTTCTCTCATTGAGTAATCTTGGCTTCCTTTGACTGGTTTTAAATCTAGCAGTTTACTGTTGCTTTCTATTTATCTCATTTGTTCTTTTCCTTTCTTTATCCATTTCTTTTGGACTGAGTACATTTATGGTTCCATTTTTTTCTCCTATATTGGCATATTAGCCATACTTCTCTGCTTTTAGTGATTTATTTGAGACATTGGTTCCCAAATTTCATTCCTTGGACCAACGTCGCCTGGAACTTGTTAGATTCTTGAACCCTATCTAAGATCTCCTGTATCAGAAGCTCTAGGGATGGTCTGTGGACCAGCTGGTCTGTGGTCTGCGAAGTCCCTCATGTTCTTTTGATGAGGCTGAAGTCAGAAAAACATTGTTCTAGGTTTAGAGTGTATATCATTAGCTTATTAGAGTCCATGCTGAATAATATTATACCGCTTTAGGTACTACCATTCCCCCTGCATCTCTTTGGCTGTTGTTCTTTCTTTCTTTTTTAGTTTCTTTCTTTCTGCCTTTTTTTTTTTTTTTTTGGTGAAAGAAAGAGAACATGAGCGAGAAGGGTGGGGAGAGGGCAGAGGGAAAGAATCTTTTTTTTAAAAATTTTTAATTTTATTTTTTTAATTACTTTTTTAATGTTTATTTTTGAGAGAGAAAGAGAGGGCATGAGTGGGGGTGGGGCAGAGAGTGAAGGGGACAGAGGATCTGAAGCAGGCTCTGTGCTAATGGCCCAATACAGGGCTTGAACTCACAAACCCTGAGATCATGACCTGAGGGAAAGTTGGACACTTAACTGTCTGAGTCACCCAGGCGCCCTGAGAGAGAAAGAATCTTAAGCAGGCTCCAGACTCAGTGCAGAGCCCAATGCACTGAGATCTAACAACCCTGAGATCATGACCTGAGGCAAAATCAAGAGTCAGATGCTCAACCACTGAGCCACCTGGAACCACCCTTTGATTATTGTTCTTACTCATATTTCTTCTTCATATACTATAAACTCCATAATGCATTGTTATACTCTTGTTTTAACCATCAGTTATATTTTAAAGAGATTATAAATTAGGCAAAATACACATTGTATTTATTCACAGATTTACCATCTTGGTGCTGTTCATTCCTCTGGGTAGATTCAAATTTCCATCTAATAATCACTCTCCTTCCTGAAGAATTTCCTTTAATAGATTAGGGTGGTGGTCTGCTGGTGCTGAATTCTCTCACCTTTTGTTTAAACAGTTGGTATTCCATCTTCAGTTTCGAAAGTTATTTTTATTTAGAATTTGCTTGATATAGAACAGTTGACATTTTCTCTTGTCTTTTGGCACTTTGAAGATGTCATTTCATTGCTTTCTGACATGCATAGTTTTTGACAAGAACTCCATCTTTCATCTTCTGTTTATTATTTGTAAAGTGTCCTTTTCCCTCTCTAACTTTTTAAAATGTTTTTCTCTTTGAAAACTGTCATTTTCAGTTTTATTTTAAGTTGACTTACTTGGTTTTCTTTGTGTATGTTCTCTTTGGGGTTCATTAGATCCTTGGATCTATGTATTTGTTTTCATCAAATTTGGGGGGAAATGGGCAACTATTTCTTAAGTGCTTTTTCCCTCTTTCCCTCTGCCTTCTCTCATGTTGGGACTACAATTCCATCTGTGTTAGACTAGTTGATTTTGTACCGCAGGTCACTAAGCCTCTGTTCATTTTTTCCCTAACTTTTGTTCTTCATGTGGTACCCTGGGATAGATTGTAGTGGTAGGTCTTTAAGTTTACTTACCTTTTTTCTGCAGTGCCTATTTTTCTGTTAACCCATCAGTATATATCATTTTAAGTATTGTATTTAATCACTAGAATTTTCATTTAGGCCTTTAAAAATCTTCTGTTTCTCTTCCCATCATGCTGATGCTTTCCTTTGAATATAGTAAAGTGTTTTTCTCATTACCATTTCAATGAAATGTCTGATAATTCCATCATCTTTGTTGTTCTGGGCCTGTTTGTATTGACTGATCTTTCTCTTTGTTTTAGTTTGCTAGGGCTTGCTTCCATAACAAAATCTCACAGATTTGAGTGGATTAAACAACAGAAATTTATTTTCTCAAATCTCTTGAGGCTGGACATCTAAGATCAAGATAGCAGTAGGGTTGATTTCCTGAGACCTCCCTCCTGTGCTTGCAGGTGACTACCCTCTTATTGCCTCTTCACATGGTCCTTTTCTTTGTGCATGTGTCTCCTCTCACATCTCCTCATGTGTCCACATTTTCTCTTCTTATAAACACTCTAGTCAGATTGGAATAGGATGCACTCTGACAGGTTTATTTTAACTTAATCAGTTCTTTAAATGTTTCATCTCCAAATATAGCTATATTCTGAGGTATTGGGGGTTTGATTTTTCAACATACAAATTTTGAGGGGACCATAATTCAGCCCATAAGACTCCTAGTTAAGGTTCATAATTTCTTGCTCTATAAAACTCTTACTAATTTTCTGTTGGATACTGTACATTTTGAAGTTTAGGTATTAAATGCCATGGGATGCCTGGATGGCTCAGCTGGTTAAGCATCCAGCTCTTGATTTTGGCTGAAGTCATGATCTCACAGTCTTGCAAGCCCTGTGTCAGGCTCCAGGCAGAATCCCTGCTTGGGATTCTCTCTCTCCCTCTCTCTCTGCTCCTTCCCCCCAACCTCTCACTTTCTTTCTCTCAAAATAAATAAATAAACATTAGATGTTAAATGACAAATTTTGATCTTTTCTTTTCAATATTGTTGGATTTGTTTCAGGCATGCAGT
This sequence comes from Crocuta crocuta, assembly GCF_008692635.1. Taxonomy (NCBI): domain Eukaryota; kingdom Metazoa; phylum Chordata; class Mammalia; order Carnivora; family Hyaenidae; genus Crocuta; species Crocuta crocuta. Next base: position 499,175 of record NW_027529673.1, read on the forward strand.
CTTGTGACTTGGATTCAGTCTGGTATTTCTAAGTCTTGCTCTTAAGCTTTGTTAGTATAGATCCAGAGCACCTTCCATCTATGGCAAAGTTTTCCAGTATCCACCCTGCCTCTTACAAGCAAGGTGATAATTTTCTAAAATACTACCCATTACCCACATATGATAAATAGATCTTTCCATTCTGGCTTGTGGGAATATGAATTATTCACAACCTTCTGTCAACTCAGAATTGTTTGCCTTACTGCTCTCTGCTAGTTCTTTACCAAGATTCATGTAGTTTCCTCTCACACATGAGCAAATCAGTACTCAGCCAAAGACTTGAGAGTTCACTTTTATAGATCTCCAAAGCTTCCTTCTGTGGATCACTCTTCCTTTCTCTCTCTCTCTCTCTCTCTCTTTTTAATGTTTATTTTTTAGAGAGAGTGCATGCAGACTGGAGAGGGGCAGAGAGAGAGGAAGACAGAGGTTCTGAAGCAGGCTCTGTGCTGTCAGTGCAGAGCCCAAAGTGGGGCTTAAACCCATGAACCATGAGATCATGACCTGAGCCAAAATCTGGCGCTCAACCAACTGAACCACCCAGAGGAAAGAATCTCTCTTCCTTTCCACAGTCTTCTCCACAAATTCTAGTTGCTTTGTCCTCCATGAATTCCACTCTTTGTTTCTTCAACTCATTGAGACCCCCAATCTCAGCATGAATTTCTCTGTTTTGCAGCCTGTAAATTGCCTCCAGCCAATAAGCAGAGACAGTTGCTGGACTCATCTTGTTGTTGTTTTTTTTCTCTTTTTCTAGTGAATCTGTTCTGCTCTACCTACTGTCAAGTATCTGAAAATACGTTTCTTCATATATTGGTTTTTTTCTCTAGTTTTTCAATGAATGAGGGTAAATCTAGTCCCCAGTACCCCATCATGGCTGCAAGTGTAAGTTCTATTTTTGTAGTTCTTTGTTTCATTTTTCAAGGTGAAAAGACTTAGTAAAACCATTTTGTAAGTATTTATTATAAAATCTTGGTACCCATTTAAGTGGATTTACCAGGTTGTTTTTTTTTTTTTTCCAGCACCAGTTATTCTCAGCTAAGGTAATAAGGACATACTATGTTTGCCCAAGATATAATATGAATTGTTAATAATTTTGATCTCCTAGGAAGAATTCAATGCAAATAACAAATTTTGGAGGAAGATCAATGTGTAATACTAGTCATCTCCTGGGATTTATTTAGCCTATTTATTAGGGATATGTATAATTTATCTACTAAAATTTTATGTTAGCAAATAATAAAACCTGCCTAGCATTTGCTACAGTTGTCACAACGCATAAATAAAAAATGAATTGTATTCAGATTAATATGCTTTTGTTTCAACTTGGATATAAATTAGTTACTTAAAATCATTCTTTCAAATTGGTAGTAGCTTTTCTTTCTCTTATTCATCAGTGCCCATGCAAATTCATGAGATCTTTAGAAAAATGCATATAAAACATCAGTAAGAGAAGACTGACATGATCTGGTGTGGATGGACATCTATTACTTGATTTGGTTTCTGCATGTAACAAAAAGGCTAAGGGCAGACCTCACTTTCTGTTTGATAATAAGCAAATATGTGCTCGTAGTTACCTTCTTTGAACTATCCTAATTTCTCATGAGAAAAGCATGAAGCAAATAAGGTATCTTCATGGTGATCATTTACATTTGGAAATAATTGAGAAATTAATTCATTCAGTATACAAAGCAGCAACAAATGAACTTTGTTAATACCTTAAACATGTTTGTAACACATATCTCTTGTTATGTTCTGCCTAATTTTCCACCTGATTTCCTGTTTTCTCCCTCTCTCTTACCAGGAAAACAGTTGGTGTTTTCTGCTGTGGACCCAGTTCAATTTCTAAGACTCTTCATAAACTGTGCAACCAAAACAACTCATATGGGACAAGATTTGAGTACAATAAAGAATCTTTCAGCTGAAAACCTTTGAGATGAACCAGGACTGAACAAGGAATGAGTGCAATTTCTAAGACTGAAACTCAGCTAAATCAAGCAGCAGTGTCATGCCAAAGAGTAGCAAGGTTTTCTTATTTATGATTATTTAAAATGGAAATACAGAGAATGTGGCAAGATGACAGGTCACATTACATGTTTAATCTGGAAACCAAAGAGGCCCTGAAGAATGGTTGATGTGATGATTCACTTTTCAATGCTCAAATTAAAAGAAAACTATTAGATGCACGCAGTTGATTTTTATGGCAGATCCAAGAACTCCCTAGTGAGGAGCTGTGCTTGCTCACTTTGAGGCTGATAGCCTTGGTCCTCTTTAAATTGTTTTTGGTTGAACAAATGCAAGATTGAACAAAATTAAAAATTCATTGAAACTCAGATTACATTTTCAACATGAGTATAAACAAGAGTAGTTTTGATTTTGAAAAGCTTCAGGCAAATATATTAGATGTTTGAAGATATGGCACAGGACTCTGTATTAATACGGGTACTTTGTATCTAATCTTCCTCACTACTGATGTCTGTAGACTTTATGCTGAATGAACTTTTGTAAATGTTGATATGGTATCTATTTTTACATTTTTCTTTCTTCTTTTTTCCTCTGTCTATAAGGAAATCTTCCCTCCTTTGCGTGCATTAGACACAGTGATTTAATAGGTCCTTTTCATCTGCAATTTACTTAATCTATTACTGTTGCATAGTAATGAGGAAAATATCATTACTGTAAATTATAAAGGAATATATATAGACTATAACTTGTTCCCGTTTTCACCATTGTCCTCTATTATTTTTATTTACTTTTTCCCCCAGCATAAATTGTCTTACTTTTAGCCTTAAGGTAAAAAGGTACTTTGTTTAATTTGACAAAGAACATTGTGTCTCTCAGTGGTCACCAAGATATAAGATATCTCTCTTTTGCCCCCATTGGTTTATACTGGAGACATTGCAAGTACAGTGCCATTCCTGAACAAAAAAAAACACATACTTTACAGTTTACACAAGAGGAAATACTTCATTAGTATTTAAGTCCAGAAGAAAGAATATTATTTGTTGCACCATCTGGTATTCTGGATCTTGATAGAATCTAATTATTGAATTTAAAGTCACTATCGGGACTACACTGCATGATCCTATCAGTTTATGCTTGCCATTACATTCTTGGCTCAGAAGAGAAATCCACTTCCCTACTTTAAGAATTAAGCTATTTTTGCAGGTTAGTGATTTTGTTGTGTAGATATCTATCAATTGCTATCAAATATAGCACATTGGTGAAATAAGCAGAATGACTGGTCTTGTCTGTTAAAATTTTGCATGTGACAGATGCAGCTGTCACTTTTTGCTCTTATTTACCAATAACAATCAAGCATGTTAAATCATCTAACATTTACTGCCCATAAACATATTACTTCGAGATATTTCTTCCTTCCCTCGGAATTTTTTATTCTTCCTTCCGTGGAAGGCAAGTCAGAAAAGGATATGGGAAAGGTGCAATAGTCCTGCAGATTTAGCTCTGAAGGCATATTTGATAACCAGTACATCTTGGCAACACTTTCAAAATTAAAAAGAATTTTCGTGAACACACATAACACAAGTAGGAAAAAGAAATGAGTTCGTACAGGCTTAATGTGCAATACTAATTCTTTACTGATCATTTTATTTATGTGATCATATTACTACACTTAATTGTAGTAAAACAAGTGGAAGGTTTTTCAAAAAAAAAAATAAACATCTTTCTTGGTAGGTCTGCTATTCTAGATGAACATCCTGTCTCTTTTTAAATTCTAGCTGATGTTCAAACATGAAGTGCTAAACACAGGTAATCTTTGCTTCCGTAGTAATAATAAATTAGGTTTTCATCATGTATGTAGAAGAGTTTTATTTTTGAGAGATTTTGCTCTGGGGCTATTTCTTGTCATACAGATCTTTGTCATATGTCATTTTGGTGGCAATAAATGTTAAAATTGAAATGGTATTTTTGAGATCTCTATAACGTCACCCTTTACAACAAATAAAGGAGGCAGAGTTTTTTCACAAAATGATACAAGTTTAAGAAACATAATCTGTTTGCATGTACAGTAGCATGCATGAGCAGCCTTAGGGACTTAAGTTCTTGTTTTTGTTTTTAAGTTTGTTTATTTATTTATTTATTTATTTATATTTTTGAGAGAGAAAAAGAGACAGAGACAGCATGAGTGGGGAAAGGGACAGAAAGAGGGAGAGAAAGAATCCCAAGCAGGCCCTGCACTGTCAGTGTGGAGACTGATGTGGGGCTCGAATTCACAAACCATGAGATCATGACCTGAGCTGAAACCAAGAGCCAGACGCTTAACTGACTGTGCCACCCAAGCATCCAATAGGGTTTGAATTCTATGGCCATGGATGTCACATGGATGTCACTCTGGGATTAAAATTTCTCATTTGGACTAAATGAGTGGTTATCAGTCTTTTCTGGGTAATATATCTCTTTGGAACCCTGATTAAAAGTAAATATTATGGGGCCACCTGGGTGCCTCAGTCCATTGAGGCACCAACTCTTGGTTTTCAGCTCAGGTCATTATCTCCCAGTTTGTGAGTTTGAGCCTTGCCTGAGGCTCCACACTGATTCTCTCTCTTGGGAATCTCTCTCTCTGCCCCTCCCTTGCTTGTGCTCTCTCACTTTCTCAAAATAAACGTTTTAAAAAGTAATCATTATGACATTAATACAAAATATTACATACAATGTAATTACAAATAATCTCTAAAAAGAGGGATCCCAGTTTATGAATCTCTGAACAAAATAATCCATCACTGTAGGTCTTTCTACTTATACTTTTCTGTGATTTTTTGCAAGAACCTATCCATTGTTATATGGTTGTAGTAGGAAATTAACTCTGGACAAAGTAAAGGAAATTCTCTTCATATGCTCTCAGAGAATCCAAGTTCTCTTGCTTTATGCAAGGGAAGACTGTGATTTTATATAACAATTATAATGAAAGACTCAGATTCATACAGATACATACATACATACATACTACACATATATTCAGGGCTTTCTTTTTTGTTTGTTTCTTTTTCTTTAAGTCAGGTTAAAAATGAAATGATTGATAGTGACTTAAAATGCCAGTGGATGATTGTGATAATAGAGTCTTTTAAAACAAAGAAAAACAATATAGACAAAGCATAGGTTGAATTGATTCAGCTTCTATATCCAAGTTACTTACAACTCCCCAAATCAGTGTTTACTTGGAGCATCCACAGAGGTTATAGACTTAAATCATAACACATTGTTAAAGAGGATGGCCAGAAGCAAATGGGCCACTGTCATCAACAGATAATTCTAGTACTAAACAATGTTCATTATATTAAAGAGAAAAAAAATTTTTCCTTAAGGTTAACTCACCTGAACAGTGTTGTTGTTTTTATTGTTGGTGCTGTTGCTGTTGTTTTAAACAAAACAATGAGACACATTTTTTAAAAAATATTTTTTATTTATTTCTGAAAGAGAAACAGCGTGAACAGGGGAGGGTCAGAGAGAGAGGGAGACAGAATCGGAAGCAGGCTCCAGGCTCTGAGCTAGCAGTCAGCACAGAGCCCGATGTGAGGCTCGAACCCACAAACCATGTGATCATGACCTGAGCCAAAGTCGAACGCTTAACCGACTGAACCACCCAGGCGCCCCAATGAAACATTTGTAAGTGCTACTTACAAGAATTTCCTTTTCATGTGTCATCCAGGACATTTTCATATCCAGCCATGTTATAGAAACAGAAAAAGCTGAAGTTAGGAGTAGTCTTATTCTGTGGTCGAGAAACTGAGGCATAAAGGGAAATGGCAATTTGTTTCATCATCCACTGAGTGAGATGTATGGCATAGGGAATACATAGTAATATTGCAGTAACTTATGGTGACAGGTGGTGACTGCACTTTTTGTGGTGGGGAAAAAAAGTCATCCATTGAGTCTGTCACAGAGCTGAAACTGAAGTTCAGCTTTCCGCATCTCTGCTCTCTCCCTCCCCATGGCATACACATCTTATAAGATGCATCTAGTCCTGTTTGTTGGGAGTCTCCCTGTGAGGCCTATTTAGTGCTGGGGGAAAATAAGGTGCTATGTGTTAATTCCAGATTCAGGTGCAGAAAAACACACTCTTCTTCCTTGTGTATCTTCTGATTCTAAATGTGGTAGTCTTTTCTGATTTGCCAATTAGAACCTATTTCCAAAAGTCAGTTTTAAAGTATCGTGATAGTGCTAAAGGGATTCTGTTCTCCAGAATTTTGCTTTGAAGAAATGTGTAATAGTATAATTTCTAGGAAAAACTAATATTGAACCTTAAATTTAGATTCATAAACAGAAGTCAAAACTTCCCTGCTTTCTAAGCTCCCAGGGAAATGTTGATATTAAAACAGACGACTTGTTCTTTACTCGTATGACCATAATGTTGAGGAGAAAAGAATCCGCTTTTTGTTAACTAGTAAGACAGGAAATAAATGAAACCAAGCGTAATGAGCATTTGCCTCAATCAGCGCAGAACAATGTGAACTCTCTGTCTCCTTCTGTCTAAATCTCCACTCCATTACCCAGCTTCTTTATTCCACACTGTGGTATTCTCAAAGGACAGAGTTGCAAAAGCTAAAGGAAGTTTTCTAAAGAAAAGAAGCAGAAGACTTCCAATACTTAGCAAAGAACAGTCCATTAAGAGAAAAAGTGAAAAAAGGCCATACCAGTCATTTAAAATTAGTAGAGTTAAGTAATGTTGCTTTAGACCAGAGACCAGAATTTTTTTGAAGTGAATATACAAAATTTTTAGTTTCTTCTATATAAAATTTTATATTCCTGTTTTTAAAATCTAAGAGTGGACTTCTTATTTTATACTGGCAAATATTACCAGTAATCTTAATGCAGTGTTAAGCTACAATATAAGCGTGGTTAGGGCAAGAAATGCCTCATAAAAGCAAAACTAGGAAGAAGAAAAAAGGAGTTAAAGAAAGAAAAATGATTTGACACATTAGGATATGATAATGCTTTTCTTTTCACAACTCTGTAGATGTTCAAATGTGTGGCAGAACTGACCATTACTGTGTTTGGGGAAGATGTAAAAGAATGTAACGTTTGGTTGTTTCTGGGGTTCTTTCACATTTTCTTTGCCACTAGAATTTTCACAGAAGCTTTACCTCTGATCAGAATTATACCTGGCTTCTATAAGAATTAGTGGTTTGGTGAACTGCTGGTTGACCTGAAGGCAAGCCTGACATTTAGATGAAACCAGCCCTGTGCAAATGCTCTGATATATGTAGCAATAAAGCAGGGGAGTCTGCCATGCCTTTTTCCAGCTGCATACACTGCACATTAAAATTCTGTCACTGCAAGGTCATATTTCTCCATTCTTATCCTTCTACCCAGAGAAGGAAACCTTCTTCACAAATGCAGATCCTGAGATACAGAAATTCTTCTCATGTGTCATAACAGTGTGTCTGTTCACCTATAGCTGCACATTCACTTGAAACTAATTATCAATGAGGATGACTATATAATTCATTTTAGTAGTGAGAAATCTCCACAATGGATAAAACGGGGGTTCTGCTAAAAAAAATATGGTGGTAAACACATTGGCTAGGGAGAAGTACTTCAATCTTCTAGGTTTTCCTCTCCAGCTGACTCTTAAAGGATTATAAAATTCCTTAGCACACATGTTGGAATATGACCTGAGTTTTACTCCGTGCTCTGTGATTAGATGGCTTATTCTTGATTCTTTCCAGTTGAGGAAAGTTCTAGCTCTTAGGACAGCTCTTTAATCACATAGTTGGGTGCCTACCAGGTATAATTATATCCTTATTTAAAGATGGCTGTTATTTGCTTACCAAATGGCATTAACAGGGAACTTTTTTTTTCTCATTAAAGTTTGATTCAGATTCAAAGTTGGGAAAATTAGAAACTGCTTTCAAAAGTGGGAATGATTGACTGAAGTTCTATTTACCCCGAGAATGTCAGTCTCATCATTTTACCAACCACCTCTAGTGTTTAGAGTGAACAGAATCCTAGGTTAGAAATGAGAAGACTTGCAGCGTTTATCCCTGAAGACTATTTGATTATGTACGTAAAATTGTGTGTAATTTCTACCTCTGCTTACATTCCTTGTCCTGGGATGTAGTGGAGCAAGCATAAAGGGGAGAAGAGGAAAAGAATGGTTAGGAAAGAGAAATGTCTTGGGTAAATCTTCCCTAGTAGGTTTTCTGTTAACATAGTAAAAATAAAATGCCACTCTGAGAAAGTAAAAACCCAGGCTTTTATGAATCACAGTCCACTGTAACCAAAAGGCTTAGTGTTTAATTATGTTTTCTGGACAAGTAGAAAGTATAAACACCACTGTCTATCTTTGTTTTCCCGAGATTCCCCACACAAAGTTGCCTGTTGTATCCAATACAGCTGCCTTCTGGATTCCTCTTAAAATTTTGGTCAGGCCCATTGTGGCTAGAGATAGCTCAGTTGATTTATGACAATCTAGCTAGGAATTGCTGGAGGGAGATATACATTATCCAACTTACTTAGGGTTTGGTGTAGGAAAAAGCAGGTATATATGAGACATCTTACTGAATTAAAACCATGGCTTCTGTCTTAGAACTAGAAATAATTCTGTAGTGGGGGGGGGCAGCGCTTCACAGTAGCTACTTTTTTCCTAGATGGAATAAAATTTATCTTTTTTTTAACTCTCACAAATATACTTCACGCTATGTATCTCATCAAAGCTTTGTTATATTGTAGTTATTTGTATTTAAATTGTGTGTGTGTGTGAGAGAGAGTAAATTGCCTGAATGAAAATGACATTCTGCAATACTGTGTAATGACACTTTCCAACTTTCATAATTACGCATCCAATGTTGGCAGGTGTGCAAAGGGAGGAAGTATATTTCTCCAATCAAAATGTGCTATGCTCAGCAATGCAGGTGTGGCATTTGATTCTTGCCTGGCTAAATGGAGCTGTGAGTTTGTACATTGCTGGAGAGGAAGCACTAACCCAGCTTCAATACTTATAAAGAATTAGAAAAGTATATACAGTTATTTTTAAAGTATAATTTAACTATTGTAAAGACACGGTATGTTTTAGAAAATCTTTAGTGTTTCAGAAAATGGCATGGTGCTTAAAAGCTAAACAAATAAAAGTTGGACAAATATATTTAAAAGTCCCTCTCATATAAACTAATAGTGTACTTCTGGTGGTAATAATCAAGAATTTTCTCAGGATTTTTAGAACAAGTTAGTGTTATTTTCATCCTAATGAAGGACCCAATTATCACACTAATTTTACTTGTGAAGATATTAAACAAGAAATATTTAAGAAGTGTTACTTGGAAACCTTGAACGTGGCCTAATTCCGAGCTTCTCAACACTCCTGTGACTTTCATTTCATCAGGTGTATCACTGGTTTTACTTTTGGTTTCTTTTTGTGGTATGATTCCTAAATCACATAATTGTGACCATTAAAACACTGAAATATTGAAACAATTTTAAGATGTCAACATTATAGTTTTCTACATATAAAATTAATAAAATATAATGTTCATTATGAAGTCCAAATATTGATATTTTATACTTTATCACTGAGGATTTTGGTTTTACCTAAATGCTGAGTATGCCATAAAGATTTATGCCCATATAGTAACTCCTGTTCAAAGGATTTTGTTGACAGCATTCCCCTTTATCTGCAGTTTTTCTTTCTGTAGTTTTGGTTCCAGTTATGTGCAGTCAACGATGTTCTGGAAGCAGATGACCCTCCTTCTGATATGTAGTCAGAAGGTCACTACACAGTAACAGTGAAACACTATGTCTAGCTGCCTGTGTTGTTCACCTGACTTCATCTCCTTTTTTTTTTTTTAAATATAATTTATTGTCAAGTTGGCTAACATACAGTGTAAAGTGTGCTCTTGGTTTTTGGGGTAGATTCCCCTGGTTCATTGTTTACATACAACACCCAGTGCTCATCCCAACAAGGGCCCTCCTCAGTGCCCATCACCCACTTTCCCCTATCCCCCAGCCCCCACCTACCCTCAGTTTTTTCTCTGTATTCAAGAGTCTCTTATAGTTTGCCTCCCTCCCTCTCTGTCACTATTTTTTCCTCTTCCCTTCCCCCGTGGCCTTCTGTTAAGTTTCTTAAGATCCACATATGAGTGAACACTTATGTCTGTCCTTCTCTGACTTATTTCACTCAGTTCCATCCACATTACTGCAAATGGCCAGATTTCATTCTTTCTTTCTCATTGCCAAGTAGTATTCTATTGTATATATAAACCATATCTTCATTATCCATTCATCAATTGATGGACATTTAGACTCTTTCCATAATTTGGCTATTGTTGAGCGCTGTTATAAACATTGGGGTACACATGCCCCCGCATCAGCACTCCTGTATCCCTTGAGTAAATTCCTATTAGTGCTATTGCTGGGTCATAGGGGAGTTCTAGTTTTAATTTTTTGAGGAACCACCACACTGTTTTCCAGAGGGGCTGCACCAGTTTACATTCCCATCAACAGTGCAGGAGGGTGCCCGTTTCTCCACATCCTCGCCAACATCTGAGTTCCCTGAGTTGTCCATTTTAGCCACTCTGACCAGTGTGAGGTGGTGTCTCAGTGTGGTTTTGATTTGTATTTCCCTGATGATGAGTGATGGTGAGCATCTTTTCATGTGTCTGTTAGCCATCTGGATGTCTTCTTTGGAAAATTGTCTGTTCATGTCTTCTGACCATTTCTTCACTGGATTATTTGTTTTTTTAGGTGTGGGATTTGGTAAATTATAGATTTTGGATATTAGACCTTTATACGGTATGTCATTTGCAAAAACTTTTTCCCATTCTGTCAGTTGCCTTTTAGTTGTGTTGATTGTTTCTTTTGCGGTGCAGAAAGTTTTTATCTTGATGAGGTCCCAGTAGTTCAGTTTTGCTTTTAATTCCCTTGCTTTTGCAGATGTGTCGAGCAAGAAATTGCTGTAGCTGAGGTCAAAGAGGTTGTTTCCTGCTTTCTCCTCTAGGGTTTGAATGGTTTCCTGTCTCACATTCAGGTCTTTCATCCATTTTGAGTTTATTTTTGTGTATGGTGTAAGAAAGTGGTCTAGTTTCATTCTTTTGCATGTTGGTGTCTAGTTCTCCCAGCACCATCTGTTAAAGAGGCTGTCTTTTTTCCATTGGATACTCTTTCCTGCTTTGTCAAAGATTAGTTGGCCATACATTTATGGGTCCAGTTCTGAGTTCTCTATTCTATTCCATGGGTCTATGTGGCTATTTATGAGCCAGTACCATACTGTCTTGATTATTACAGCTTTGCAGTAGAGGCTAAAGTCTAGGATTGTGATGTCTCTCACTTTGGTTTTCCTCTTCAATATTACTTTGGATATTAAGTCTTTTTTTTTTTTTTTTTTTTCTGGTTCCATACAAATTTTAGGATACTTTGTTCTAGCTTTGTGAAGAATGCTGGTACAATTATGATTGGGATTGCATTGAATGTGTAGATTGCTTTGGGTAGTATTGACACTTTAACATTTATTCTTCCAATCCATGAGCATGGAATGTTTTTTCATTTCTTTGTGTCTTCTTCAGTTTCCTTCATAAGCTTTCTGTAGTTTTCAGCAAATATATGTTTTACATCTTTGGTTAGGTTTATTCGTAGGTATTTTATGGTTCTTGGTGCAACTTAAATGGGATCAGTTTCTTTATTTCTTTTTCTGTTGCTTCGTTATTGGTGTATAAAAATGCAACCAATTTCTGTACATTGTTTTGTACTCTGCGACTTTGCTGAATTTATGTATCAGTTCTAGCAGTCTTTTGGTGGAGTCTTTCAAGTTTTCCATATAGAGTATCATGTCGTCTATGAAAAGTGAAAGTTTGATTTCATCTTTACCAATTCTGATGGCTTTTATTTCGTTTTGTTATCTGATTGCTGATGCTAGGACTTCGAAAACTGTGTTAAACAGCAGTGGTGAGAGTGGACATCCCTGTTGTGTTTCTGATCTCTGAAGGAAAGCTCTTCGTTTTCCCCGATTGAGGATTATATTAGCTATGGGCTTTTACAGGGCTTTTATGATGTTTAAGTATATTCCTTCTATCCCGACTTTCTTGAGGGTTTTTATTAAGAAAGGATGCTGTATTTTGTCAAATGCTTTTTTGCATCTATTGACAGGATCATATGGTTCTTATTCTTTCTTTTATTAATGTGATGTGTCACATTGATTAATTTGCAAATATTAAACTCTAGCCCTGGAATGATTCTCACTTAATCATGGTAAATAATTCTTTTTATATGCTGTTGAATTGGATTTGCTAGTATCTTGTTGAGAAATTTTGCATCCATGTTCATGAGGGATATTGGCCTGTAATTCTCTTTTTGTGAGGTCTCTGTCTGGTTTGAGAATCAAGGTAATGGTGGCTTCATAGAATGAGTCTGAAAGTTTTCCTTCCATTTCTATTTTTTTTAACAGCTTGAGAAGTATAGGTATTAACTATGCATTAAATGTCTGGTAGTTTCCCCAGGGAAGCCTCCTGGCCCAGGACTCTTATTTTTTGGGAGATTTTTGATAACTGATTCAATTTATTCACTAGTTATGAGTCTGTTCAGGTTTTCTATCTCTTCCCATATGAGTTTTGGTAGCGTGTGGGTGTCTATAGCGTCTGGGTGTCTATGGATTTGTCCATTTCTTCCAGGTTGTCCAGTTTCTTGGCATATAATTTTTCATAGTCTTCTCTGATAATTTCTTGTATTTCTGAGGGATTGGTTGTGATAAATCCATTTTCACTCATGATTTTATCTATTTGGGCCATTTCTCTTTTCTTTTTGAGAAGTCTGGCTAGGGGGTTATCCATTTTGTTTATTTAAAAAAAAATCTTGGTTTCATTGATCTGTTCTATTTTCTTTCTTTTTGGATTCTATATTGTTTATTTCTGCTCTGGTCTTTATTATTTCTCTTCTTCTCCTGGGTTTGGGGTTTCTTTGTTGTTCTGCTTCTAGTTCCTTTAGGTGTGCTGTTAGATTTCGTATTTGGCATTTTTCTTGTTTCTTGAGATAGGCCTGGATTGCAATGTATTTTCCTCTTTTCTGCATACCAAAGGGTTTGGATTATTGTGTTTTCATTCTCATTTGTTTCCATATATTTTAAAATGTCTTCTTTTTGCCTGTTTGACCCATTTGTTCTTGAGTAGGATGTTCTTTAGCCTTCATGCATTTGGAGGTTTTCCAAACTCTTTCCTGTGGTTGGTTTCAAGTTTCATAGCATTGTCATCTCAAAGTGTGCATGGTATGATCTCAGTTCTTTTATATTTATTGAGGGCTGTTTTGTGACCCAGTATGTGATCTATCTTGGAGAATGTCCCATGTGTACTTGAGAAGAATGTGTTTTCTGCTGCTTTAGGATGAAAAGTTCTAAGTATATCTGTCAAATCCATCTGGTCCAGTGTATCATTCAGGGCCATTGCTTCCTTATTGATTTTCTGTCTAAATGATCTGTGCATTGCTGTAAGTGGAGTATTAAAGTCCCCTGCAAATACCAAATTCTTACCTATAAGATTGCTTATATTTATGATTGTTTTATATACTTGGGTGTCTCCGAATTTGGTGCATAAATATTTATAATTGTTAGCTCTTCTTGATGCATAGACTCCATGATTATCATAAAAGGTGCTTCTTTGTCTCTTGTTACAGCCTTTAGTTTAAAATCTAGTTTGTCTGATCTAAGAATGGCTATTCAGGCTTTCCTTTTGACTTCCAGTAGCATGATAGATTGCTCTCCATCCCCTCACTTTCTTTCTTTTTTTTTTTTTAATTTTTTTTTNCCCCTCACTTTCAATCTGAAGGTGTCTCAGGTCTAAAATGGGTCTTTTGTAGATAGCAAATAGATGGGTCTTGTTTTTTAACCATTTCTGATACCTTATGTCTTTTGATTGGAGCATTTAGTCCATTTGCATTCAGTGTTATTATTGAAAGATATGGATTTAGAGTCATTGTGTTCTCTGTAGGTTTCATGTTTGTAGTGATGTCTCTGGTCCTTTGTGGTCTTTGCAACATTCTACTCACAGAGTCCCCCTTAGCATATTTTGTAGGGCTGGCTTAGTGGTGATAAATTCCTTCAGTTCTTGTTTCTCTGGGAAAACCTTCATCTCTCCTTCTATTCTGAATGAAAGGCTTGCTGGATAAAGGATTCTTGGCTACATATTTTTCCTATTCAGCATATTGAAAATTTCCTGCCAATTCCTTTCTGGCCTGCCAAGTATCAGTAGATAGGTCTTCTGCTACTCTTATGTATGTCTACCCTTGTAGGTTAAGGCCTGTTTTTTCCCTAGCTGCTTTCAGAATGATTTCTTTATCCTTGTATTTTGCCAGTTTCACTATGAAGCATCATGCAGAAAATTAAGTTACGTCTGAAGGGGTTTCTCCATGCCTCCTGGATTTCAATGCCTGTTTCCTTCCCCAGATTGGAGAAGTTCTCAGCTATGATTTGTTCATGTATACCTTCGGCCCTTTTCTCTCTTCTTCTTAATTCTTCTTCAGAATTCCTTATGAAACGAATATTGTTTGCTGTAATTGAGTCAATTAGTTCTCTAATTCTCCCCTCATGGTCCAGAAATTTTTTATCTCTCTTTTTCTCAGCTTCATCTTTTTCCAAAATTTTATCTTCTATTTCACTTAATCTCTCTCTCTGTTAAATCCTCCCTGTCCCCACCTCTAGTTTATTTTGGACCTCTTTTACAGCATTTTAAAGTTCATCATGACTTTTTTTGTTCCTTGATCTCTGCAGCAATAGATTCTTTGCTGTCTTCTATGCTTTTTTCAAGCCCAGCAATTAATCTTATGACTATTAGTCTAAATTCTTGTTGTTGCATTATATTGTTTATATCTGTTTTGATCAATTCTTTAGCTGTCATTTCTTCCTGGAATTTCTTCTGAGGAGAATTCTCCCATTTCATCATTTTGGTTAGTTTTCTGTCCCATATGTGTTTTAAAAGCTTGTTATATGCCCTACACCTGTGAGCACTAATATATTAAAAAGGAGTCATACACTGTCCAGGGTCTGGCCCTTCAGGAGGTATTTTTTGGAGACTGTTACTTGCTCTCTGTTGTTCTGAGTTTTGTTACTTGATCTCCCGACTCATAGTGATGTTTTGGACCCTTCACCAAATGTGCTTTGATGTGTTTCTTGAAGTAGTCCTGGAAAGGAAAATAAACAAACAGAAAACAAAAACAAGCAAACCAGCAAAAAACCAAAAATGAAAATACCAGAAACACCAACTACAAGTAAGCAACAGAGTGGAGGCAGTGCTGATGGAAGAGACCTTATCCCATACAAAGAGGGAAACGCCAGGGGCAAGGGGTAAAAAAGAAAAGAAAAATAGACCAGACAGAGAAACTGTATAGTTTAATCCAGAGATGGAGAAAGGAAAATAAAGAAGTAGGTGGGAAAAAGAAAAGAAAAATAAAATTGTCCAGAGAAACTATATGGCTTAATCCAGAAAAAGAGAAAGGAAAATAAAGAGGTGGGGAAGAAGAAAAGAAAGTTGACCAGAGAAACTACATGGAAAATAAAGAAGGAAGTATAGAACATATCAAGAGAATAGATTAAATATGTCTGCTTAAACAAACCAACAATCAAAGTAACCAGACTAGAGGAGGGAAAAGATACGAAGGAGAAAAGGAAGGAATATATATCTATATAATAAGAATTGTTTGAGAATTAAACCAGACAATGCAACAGTGCTGGTGTGGAGAAGGGGCTATCTGGTTCCTCAGTATCACTCCTGCTAGAGTTGATAAGCAGTTTCCAGGTGGGGAGGGGCATGGTTTGGTGTAGGCAGGTCCCCACCACTCCTTTGGGCTCACTGTCTGTTCCCTGAGGGACCACCTTGGTGGTGGTAGGGAGAAAAGTGGCTATACTGCAGTTTCTCCTCTACAGACCGGGTATCCTAAACCATTCTATTCAAGCTGTCCTTACTGTGCTGTGGGTGCAAAGGAGCCCATTTGTCCTGCTCCACCGACTCCTGTGCCTCCCTGGCACTTGGCTGGCACCTAAACCCCAATATCTTTAAGATTCCCGCTCCGTGGGGCACCTGGGTGGCTCAGTTGGTTGAGCATCCAACTTTGGCTCAGGTCATGATCTCAGTTAGTGAGTTTAAGCCCTGCATCAGGCTCTGTGCTGAACATTTGCTCAGAGCCTGGAGCTTGCTTCAGATTCTGTGTCTCCTCTCTCTGCGTCTCCTCCACTTGTACTCTGTCTCTCAAAAATAAATAAATGTAAAAAAAAAAAATCTCACTCCATGAGCCCCAGTTTCCAGGAATTGCCTCTCTTTTGAACCGATATATATCTTCTTCCCACAGCACTCCCAGGAGGGGATTGTCTTCTCCCACTGCGGACTGCACCTCTGAACTATTACCGAGCCTGGGGCTGTCTCCCCTCCTCCCCAGGTGCACAGCCAACCCCAGTCTGGAGATAGCCCCACAGTTAGAGACTGGATCTTTCTCCATCCAGGTCTGTGATTTTTCTTGTCCAGATACAGTCCTATGCTTCCCCAGCCTCTCTCTTCTCTTTGTTTCTGCAGAAGGGGATCCCTCCCCTCCATCTATTTGATCTCTCCCAGTTCACAATCCTGCATCTGTGGCTGTCCCACTGGGTCCCTGGAAGCATCTCTGTCGATTTGCTGCTGTTGCAGAAATCTGGTCTGGATCACTGGCAGAAGAACCAATCATGACCTGAGCCAAAGTCAGATCTGGGAAGGGAGGAGGTTTATTTTACACAGGTGGGCTCAGAGAAGATCATCCTCCAGAGGTCTGGGCCCCAAACAAAGATGGTCGTTTACGTATAAAGTTAAAAGAAGCCCACCCATACCAGCAAAGGTGTTTAAAGCTGATTGGATGTATAGGGGTAGGGTGACTTGGGGTCATCGCTAGGCAGAGGTAGGGAAAGGAAGTGGGTGTGGGGAGCACCCGGCCTGGGCAGTTTGGGCAGTCCACCATTTTGACCTGTATGACCTCAAGTGTTGGGAGCCATTCTGAGCCCACTAGTTGAGAAAACTCCTGGCGAGGTTAAAACAGGTTTGCATGGTCTCTTGCCAATCAGATGACGACCGATATCCACCCCCACTCAATTATTTTTGCTTGAGCACAGACCCCCTAAGGTACCTTGCTGATCAGTATCGGGAGTGACTTGTCCCTTTATTTCGGCCCTGGTATGANCACCTTGTTATTTTCTTAGTTACTCAACCTCACTATAATTGGGGCAGTTCTGCAAGAAGACTTCTGTAAAACCTGTTTCTGTACATTTTCCAAAACGCCTTATCACAAAGAGCTATCCATTGTAAAAATTCCATTTTCTGATGTCATGTTAACATTTGACCTATAAATAAAGACACCAAAACCTAAAGGACGGAGATGCCTGCCTGGTGATCAGAAAGGATCTCGGGGCTCTCTCACTCTCTCTCTCTCCCGCCGACACCGTCCATCCTTCAGGGACCCCTGGACCTGCCGGAGCCGGCCTCCGACACTCAAGGAGTTTTCCTTTATTTTCTCCATTATGTCCCCCCTGTTGGTGATCGGAAGGGATACCTTAGAGATCATCACTTATATCGAGGGGACGATAGCCCCTGAGGATAAGCATTTGAGCCGAGGTATGACTGGAGACCGTGTTCTTGATGAAACGGATTAGCCCTTTTAGGACGCAAGGGCTGAGAGTTATCAGGAGGAGTGTAGACTGCAAGGGACCTGTTAAGGGGAGTAACCAGGAATTCCAAGATTGGGGATCAAAGCCCCAGGAGGCAAGGCTTTGGCGGCAATGCTGGATATGGTCACGGAGTTTGCGGACTTTGGAGGTGGCGATCCCGGACTAGTTGACATAGTAGCAACATTCTTCTTGTAAGAAGATGCAGGTTCCCCCTTTTTGGCAGAGAAGAGGTCAGTGCCTTTCGCTCTGGAGGGCATTTCCTGTTAGGGAACTTATGTGGCTTTGTAGGGACACTCGGGAGTCAGCCAGTTGTTAGTCCCACAGAAAAGCCTATACCTCTTATGCCAGTCCCTACCCCCGTGGCTATTTCTGCCCCTAGGAGTACAGGTAGCAACACTGCTCACTTAGTCTGAACCTTAAGACTGAAAGTTAATTTAAGCATTAACCTTTTAGTGCAAACATTTTCCCCAAAAATGGCATTAGCAACCTTACTGTCAGGCAACCCAACAGACCAAAAGAGGTTAGACTACATTTAAACTTTTACTTATTTATTTTTTTAATTTTTTAATGTTTTGTTTATTTCTGAGAGAGAGAGAGAGAGACAGTGTGAGCAGGGGACGGTCAGAGAGAGAGGGAGACACAGAATCTGAAACAGCCTCCAGGCTCTGAGCTGGCAGTCAGCACAGAGCCCGATGCGGGGCTCGAACACGCCAACCATGAGATCATGACCTGAGCAGAAGTTGGATGCCCAACCGACTGAGCCACCCAGGCGCCCCTACATTTAAACTTTTAAACCCCTCAGAATCTTCCGGTGCCCTGCTCTTACAAATGGGGCCAGATTAGAGGCAATCAGTACAACAGAACACCCTATCCATACAGGAAAGTGAGTGTAAATAGGAACTTTTAGCTGTTTTCCAAGCTTTCTGGGGCAATGTTTGCCAAGCCAATGGCAAAGGGTAAGGACAGTTTATCTTATCGGACCGGCGATTCCTCAAGCTTCTGCCGTGTGTAGACCACCAACTTCCGGGGTATGGCTGGAGCAGGGCTCGAGATCTCAGGGGCCAGTGTCTTTTTGAAGGTCAGTTTAAGCTGGTTGACTGGATCTGGATCACTTTGCCAGGCTGAGGGATCTTCTGAGTGGGCCTACTTAACTCTGGAGTGATGGGCCCATGGGGTGATGCCTGAAACTTTAAGAGCTGAATCCTTTGTTTGGTTGTATATCTGTGAAGTCTACCTCCAAGTCTTTGAAAGGGGTGACACCCATCCTTTGAATAAACAAGATATCCTGGGTTTATATGGGGTGGGTTTCTAGTAAATGTCAAATCAAGTTTAGGGAGGATATGGTTTTGCATATTTAAAGATCCTCCTGTTTTTCCTGTTGTTTAAATAATCATATGCCCATGGGGTCTTATTATCATCCCTACAGAATAACAAGCACAGAAGATTGTATACACATGAAATACTGTGACAATTTCTCTGAAGGCGACCTCAAGTTGTCTAATTTTAGGCAAACAACAGACATTTAAAGACAATCAGAACTAGAATTTAACATCCATAATGGTGCGTTGTGGAAACACAGTTTTTCTCTCTAAAAATCCCCATTTCGAGAGATAGCTAAATTGAGACCAATGCACTTATAGAACAAGCCCAGTCTTCAGAGCCCTGATCTAATTATTTACATAAGCTCAGCAAGAATAGCGATTGTTCATGAGGATCTTTCAAATTACTTTGCTGGGATCTCTTATAAAGAATCTTCAGGTTGAACTTTTAGTATCCTCTCCAGGCCAGAAACCGAGCCAAGTACTTGCCATCAGATAGGCCTGCAATACCTGTAGGATTGGGTAAATTCCTCTTCATGAGGTCCCCAAGATATCCTGAGGTCCCTGCACCTCCCAGGAAGTGACCTTCTTTACTCACCTGGGGAGGCTGCTGGGAACTCTGTAAGAAAGTATCAGGCCACCATTTCCAAAAGCCTTTATGGCTCCATGTTTTATAAAGTCAACCTTAGTTCCTTAAAGTTATCTGGTCATGTCTGAGTCTATGCCTGACTCTCAAATATGACATTCCTATCAAAGCCTTGGTAAATAACCAGTATTTCCAATGATTTCCTGTTGCAAGATGAACAGATTCTACCGAACTTATGCAAACAATTGTAATTGCCATAAAAGAAAGAATACTCACTGAGAGTTTTTGAAATTTCAGAGGGTTTAGGTAGAGAGAAAAGGTAAATGCCTCAGTTTACAAAAGAATACTTCATGACATTTCTGTATATCATAGATATTTTAAGAAAATGTTTTCTTAATCTGGATAAGCAAACATTAGAGAACCAGAAATATTTTCAACAAGACTCACAAAACTATAATCTTTCTCAATTTATTTAGTCCCATGTTTTAATTCTTGTTCAGTTTAAATGCACTTCTGGCTCTGGAAATTCTTACCCGTTTTAGTATTAATCTTAAAGATGTCAATTACCTGTATTTGTATCAAAAGTTCTTTCTATAAATCTCTTTGAAAAAGAAACATGTTTTGTGAGAGAATAAGAACAGTTATTAATGACAAAATCTCAGAAATGGACATTGTTAAATATCTGATGAGAGTTCATTATGATGCAGTTGACAAAGAAATTCAGTTATTTCTGTGACACATAACATTTCAAGCAATCAGAGTATGTGATAACCCTATGCCAAAACATTAAAACTTTAGGATTTGCATATATATTTGGGCAGTTACAGCATTTATCCATGCAATATAACCTGAAGTTCATCATTGTACACAGTTCTTTTCCAAGTAACTTAGCATCCCCCAAAAAAAGGGACCTACTTGGTCAAAAGACCTCTTTTACCTTTCAAATCCTGGGAAGTTTGTTAAAACCTTAGGAAGTTATAAAGCACATCCTAAATAGGATTACAGATCATTAAAAATCTTAAAACTTTTTCTATTCAACCAAAGTGGCAATAAAAGATCCTAAAGGCGAATGCATAACATAATATATTCATTAGAAAAACCTAGCTCCTTCAACATTGAGAAGTTTTAACTAAGCAGTCAAAGACCTGATAAAGATGAAACCTAAAGCTATGGTTTTCTTAGCAGACAAAAGAGAAAACCTTTGTTTACATTGTCTTATCAAGAGCAGATTAACAATCCAAGAAAACTTTGTCTTTTGAACAAAGAGAAAAGCAGAGTTTTACCCTTATACCAGTGTACTTTTATTTTTTTATTTTTTATTTTTTTATAAGTAGTTTATTGTCAAGTTGATTTCCACATAACACCCAGTGCTCATCCCCACAAGTGTCCTCCTCCATGCCCATCCCCCTCCCCCCCCACATCCATCAGTCCTCAGTTTTTGTCAGCATTCAAGAGTCTCTCATGGTTTGCCTCTCTCCCTTTCCCCCACCATTTCCGCCCTTCTTCTCCCCCTTGTTCCTCCGTCAAGTTCCTCCTAATCCTCCTATACGTGCAAACATATGGTATCTGTCCTTCTCTGCCTGACTTATTTCGCTCAGCATAACACCCTCAAGGTCCATCCATGTTGCTACACATGGCCAGATTTCATCGTTTCTCATTGCCATGTGGTATTCCATCGTATAGATATACCACCTCTTCTTGATCCATTCGTCCGTTGATGGACACTTAGGCTCTTTTCATGTTTTGGCTATTGTTGAGAGCGCTGCTATGAACACCAGTGTACTTTTAAAATTTTATTTATCTTAACCTTAGTCTATCCTAAGCACACATAAAATTCCTTTCCAAAGAACCTTCTATAACTTTCCTTTGCTTTAAACTTTTTCCCCAGCCATTTCTCTCAAAACAACCAGTTTCATTTAGGACAAAATTACTTTCTTTTACCCTCAACAAAAATGTATATCCATTCCTTATATCTTTTAACATATCTCCCATTAAGTGATAAACAGGCTATTTACACATGCTTGTTAAGAACTAACTTTTGCCTTTACTATGCTAAAAACGTTATCCTATTTATCATCAGAATGTCACTTCTGTGCTGTCCCCAAACACTTAATACTAAAATAAAGTTGACTCTCAGAAGGTGTGGTGATGTGTGGCTGGTGACCAGAAACAATCTCACTCAGGGCTCTCTCCATCCCCTCCCTAGCTGACACTGTCCATCCTTCAGGGACTCCAGGTGCTGCTGGAGCAGGACTCTGGCAGACTTTCAAAGATCTTTAGTTTTTTGTGACAAGTCAAAAGCATAAACCTTCATCTAGTAATCAGTGCTTTAGCTTCTTATCTCGTTAGATAGCCAATGATTTCGATCTTAATTTATCATGTAAGCAAAACTTTAATGTTTTAGGTTACCAAGGTTTGAAAGCTATCCTAAGAATTACCCATGGAAATTATGAGACAGACAAAATTAACAATCAGTTTAATTTAACCTTTTGTTAACAAATTGGAACAGAGAAAACAGGAAATACAAGTTTGTTTCTGGTTTTGTTGTTGTTGATAAACATTGTTTCTCTCAAATCAACAAACTTAAATTAACTAAAACACTGAATACATTTTACTTGAGTTTATCTGAGACACTGTGTTTCCCATAGTCAATTTGACCTGGAAAGTTGATGGGGAAATCTGACTTCGGTGAACTTTGTTCCTCAATGTCTAGGGGAGGAGGAGGAGCTGATATTGCCTCAGGCCCTGAGGAATCAGTTATGCAGGCTGTCCCTACCCCACCTCCCCCCAGGTGGTGCAGAAAAAGGAGTGGGGGAAGGGAGGGCAAAAGAGGAGAGGTGCCAGCATAAGGCAGAGAAAGAGAATTCCCAGTTTTAAATTTTTGTCAGCTCAGCTGTTAACTTGGGAAATGAATGAGAGAAGCCCTCACATCTACTAGGCAGAGGAACAGAGAGAGTCAGCATCCCCTTCAGTCTGGTTTTATCTCAGCCAGACCAATAAGGTCCCCTTCTCAAGGTCCCAATATCGGCTGGGTTTGGCGGGCCCTTTGTGATTCAGGCACTCATTCTTCCAGTGTCTCAGTTTGTTAAAGGTAAATTGCACCCAAGGCGGGGCGGTGTTTGGCAATCTGTAATGGGGAATTGATATGGAAACTGATCAGAGTAATCTGGGAATCCGGATACAATATGCCAGAGGCGGCGGGTGGTTGGGACAACTAAGGTTCACTCTGAGGGACATCCTACACCAAAACTGGGCCATTCTAATTCACCTAATTCAACAGTCTGCAGAAAAGCCTTTCTCAAAGGTCTCAATCAGTTTCAAGAACTGTGGGTTTGCTCTGTCCCAGCCCCATAATGTTCCCGTGAGGCGGTGTCACAAAGATAGACAAAGGGGTAGGGGTGCCCCTCTAATTAGGAGACCAGTCAGATGCCCATCTGGCCATGTCCTGAAGGAACTTAGGTGACGCTTAGCCGTAGTGGTCTCAGCTTTGTGACTTACGATCGTAAACTATTCCAATGCCGCCATAGACTGTATGCCATTCACCACAGAATCGCAGATGGGCCCACTCAGAANTTCTCAGTTTCAAGAACTGTGGGTTTGCTCTGTCCCAGCCCCATAATGTTCCCGTGAGGCGGTGTCACAAAGATAGACAAAGGGGTAGGGGTGCCCCTCTAATTAGGAGACCAGTCAGATGCCCATCTGGCCATGTCCTGAAGGAACTTAGGTGACGCTTAGCCGTAGTGGTCTCAGCTTTGTGACTTACGATCGTAAACTATTCCAATGCCGCCATAGACTGTATGCCATTCACCACAGAATCGCAGATGGGCCCACTCAGAATCCGTAGGCTTTTGGGGACCTTAAGGGTGCCCACCGGGGAGCCACAGAATCGAACCCGCAGGCAAGCCAGACCGAGTCGCACATTCACACCCACACACACACCAGAGGTTATTACGTTCCCTCCCACAGAATTCCTACAGATGAGACCACTGGGGTCTCCCGGGAGTGATCAGGTCCCCCTTCCACCGCTATGTGTGGGCCGGACAGGACAGACTTAGGGCCCAGGCCTTTCCGGTTTCCCACATCGGTTCCAGGTCCGCATTTGCCAAGTCTCCTCGAGTCCGGCGGGAACGGCGGAGTGGGCCGGCCTAGGTGACGAAGCTGGAGACCACCTAAATTCAGGCAGGGCGCGCCTTCTCCTTTTCGATTCCTCCTTCAGCCACCGCCCAGCGGTTTTCCCAAACCGGTGGCAGCAATGGGGCAGCGCAGTTGGGTTTCCCGGTCAGGGAACCAAATGTTGCAGAAATCTGGTTCACTGGCGGAAGAACCAAGCGGCACTCAGAGATCTGGGAAGGGAGGAGGTTTATTTTACACAGGTGGGCTCAGAGAAGATCATTCTCCAGAGGTCTGGGCCCCAAACAAAGGTGGTCGTTTGCTTATAAAGTTAAAAGAAGCCCACCGAAAGGAAGTGGGTGTGGGGAGCAGTTTGGGCAGTCCACCATTTTGACCTGTATGACCTCAAGGAGTTTTCCTTTATTTTCTTCATTACCACCAGGACTCTTGGAGTTCAAAGTCCTTTGGCCTCACCACTGCTTTGGCTGAGAGGTAAGGGAACTTCGGATCGCCCTACTTCTCCTCCGTGTTTGCCCCTCTCCTGACTTGCTCTCCTAACGTCAGCATTTTATCATCTCACATCATCTTAAACAGGGTGAGTACAGCACAATAATGTATTTTGAGAGAAAGACCACATTCACATAACTTTTATTACAGTATATTATAATTGTTCATTTTGTTATTACTGTTTTTAATCTTTCACTGTGCCTAACATAGATTTTATCATGTATATGTACACATAGGAAAAACTATAGAATTTATAAGGTTCACTATCTGTGGTATCAGGCATCCACTGAGGGTCCTGAAATGTATCCCCCATGGACAAGGGGGATGTTTTTTCCAACATATCCTCATCTCCCTTTTTTAGAAGTCTGTGAGGTCCACAAAACAAAGAATACCAGTAGAGTAACTCACAGGTTTGTATGACATTTACTTAGGTGGGAAATGAGCAGTTTGCCATAAGCTCTGACTTAGAGACACCTGTGATCTAGCACCATCTGAAAACTAGCTGTGTGATTTCCCCATCAGAATAGGGCCGATGAGGGGCGCCTGGGTGGCTTAGTCGGTTGAGCGTCCGACTTTCGCTTAGGTCATGATCTCGCGGTTCATGGGTTCGAGCCCCGCGTCGGGCTCTGTGCTGACTGCCAGCTCAGAGCCTGGAGCCTATTTCAGAGTCTGTGTCTCCCTCTCTCTCTGACCCTCCCCTGCTCACGCTGTCTCTCTCTCTCTCTCTCTCTCTCCTAGAAATAAAATAAAAATTAAAAAAAAAAAAAGAGAATAGGGCCGATGAGAAATTTCTCTAAGACTCTGTTAGACCACCTTTTCCAAAGGAGAATCACCGAGGACAAAGCCCACAAACACAAAAGGAGTTGGTTATTCAGGCTTATTTTAGTCCGGCTGGCCGGCCCCTCCCGAGTACTCAGAGTCCGCGGAAGAGCACCCTGCCAAGCCATAGCTCAGGGTTTATATAGGAAGAGGGGTGAAGCTGGTGCACAGAAGCGAGAAT
Source organism: Crocuta crocuta (assembly GCF_008692635.1). Taxonomy (NCBI): domain Eukaryota; kingdom Metazoa; phylum Chordata; class Mammalia; order Carnivora; family Hyaenidae; genus Crocuta; species Crocuta crocuta. The sequence goes on from NW_027529673.1 coordinate 524,347, forward strand.
CTTTGCGTTTAGAGGTGGGGGTTGCTTACCAGTTGCTTGAAGAACATGTTTGACCGTTCTAATCACAATGGTCACTAAAGATTTACATCTCAGGGGCTTGCTGCAGCCAGGAGGAGCTAGGTTGCTCAACCCCTGACCTTTTACCTGAATTAGAGTTTGAGATCAAACAATGGTTGGTATCCTCCTCCTTTGCAAGCCCCTCACCTTTTGGCCCAAGGGAGTTTTTACATTCATTCCATGTTGTGTTTCTGTATTGGCTGTGAACCTATAATGTGATGGTGGACAGGATGAGTGAAAATGCTTCTTTCAGTATGCATGACTGTGGTCCCCTTTAGATCCTAAGATACACCTCTCAAGGTATACGAAGTTGGAAAGCCCTTTTGCATTAGCAGAATGAAAAGCTATTTGCTTCAGAGTGAAGGATGTTATCCTATCCATGTTTATAAATGTATGTTCTTTACATTAAATTATTATTGTTTTCCCTAATCGGAAAGTCATTCATGGGTCACCTAAGATGCTACAGTGCTCTAATTTTAGAGCTCTTGTAAGTGGTGACTTGTTTGTAGGATTTAAGGAGGTTATTTCACTATGTGGTATTGCGTTGTTCTCAATCAATTCCTACCAAGCTGCAGTCCTTCAAGTGATTTATTTTCAAAGAATCTGCTTTCCTCAGATGGTGTCTTGTTCCTGTACTTTGCCAGGATGTCGTATTCTGTAATGGGCATTTCAATAGGTCAAGTTCAAATGCATTTAAAAGCAAGATTAGCAGTTATGAGCTCGCATTCCCTATGTGCATTATTTGCTTTGTGTCACAAAGGGGTCATGAGTGCATTCTTTAATAGCATTAGTGTTGTAAAATTACTCAGCAGCAGCAGCCAGTGAGGGAAAACCGCAAAGATAATTGGGAAAAAAATGTTTTCGGGGCGCGCAAATCAAGGAGACTTTGATGTAAATCTCAATTCTGAAGATTAAAAGTTCCTCTAAAATGCCTTCCTTTATTCATATTGATTACCCTGCTGTCAGGAATGTGTTTGCCAGAGCTCAGAAATATGAAAATGTGTGACAGTAAAATTTCCTCATCAGACTTTTTATTAGGCAGTGAAATCTATAAGAAATCTTTTTAAGTGGCTTGTGTTGCAGGGGCTCTGTTTACAGCTTGCTGATAAATGTGTCATCAACTGGGAAATGTAAGCAAACATCTAAAACTTGGTTTTGCATTTCAAATATGGACCCAAGGTATTGTGTAAAAGACACTTCTTTGACTTAGAGTGACTGCTAATTGTGACAGATTTCAAAGTCACCTTGCTCGCATTTTGACAAGGTGGGTTATGAAGTGAAATTTCCAGTTTGTTCTGACAAAAGACTTTAGTGGGAGGTTTTGACGATTAAACAAATCCAGACTTCAAGCTTTTTAAAATCGCTGTCTGTTTGCCTTAGGTTTCTTTTCTGAAGGCGGTAAGAAGTGGTTAATTACTGTTTTTTTTTTTTATATTTTTATTTATTTCTAGGAGAGAGAGAGACAGCGTGAGCAGGGGAGGGTCAGAGAGAGAGGGAGTCACAGACTGAAACAGGCTCCAGGCTCTGAGCTGGCAGTCAGCACAGAGCCCGACGCGGGGCTCGAACCCACGAACCGCGAGACCATGACCTAAGCGAAAGTCGGACGCTTAACCGACTAAGCCACCCAGGCGCCCCTAATTACTGGTTTTTAAATCCCTGATGGGATACTTGGGGGGAAAGCACACTGTGGTCTTCCAGAGCAGATGGAAACAATACATCCCTAGTGATGTGCTACAACTGTGTAACAGGCTTTGTGAGGCTTGCTTTTCGGGGCTGTTGGCCCTTTCACCTCAATCTGTCAGTAACAGGAAGGGTGCTTCTAAGTAGATCAGCTTGCAGACCCCTAGGGAGACACAGCCATGATCTGAAACCTTCCTATGACCACAATTTCTCTTTTCCGTGGTCTCATTCAAACTCCATTCTTTTTCCGTTTCCTTGAAACCAGCTCTCAACCTGGAACCTTTATCAGGACTTCGTTTTTTTCTGTTGTTTCCTAGTCCAGCTGTAGATGTTAGAACACCTGGGTCCTAAAGCCTATTTGTTTAGGTCTTTGGATTCACACAGGCTCTGCTTCTGTTTCCCATTCAACCCCTGTATTAACCTACAATCTCTTGGTTCTGAGTTTCCTTTGTCTCAGAGCTTAGAGGAGTCCTGCAGGCACTGGCCTTGATCAGCCATGGCTTCTCTGCCCATGGTCACTGGGGCTGCCATTCACACCCAATATACCATATTACCATGTATCATTATGGTAAACGTTATAGGCAGAGTTTATTTACATGTGGCGTGATATTCCAGCTAGGTCTTCTTTTTGTCTGGTAGTTTTGTTCTATGATGATGCCACACACATACTGAATTAGTGAACACTAAACCATTGTTCCCATTTCAGTTCTTGTGAGCCTCTGATCACAATAGTTTTATCAACCAATCAACATAACCGTATGTGCATTTCTTATTGAATACGTATTGTTGATTCATTAACATTGAACTCATGGCCAACAGAAGCATGTCTAACATGGGGCACCTGGGTGGCTCAGTCGGTTAAGCGTCTGACTTTGGCTCAGGTCATGATCTCACGGTTTGTGGGTTCCAGCCCCACATCAGGCTCTGTGCTGACAGCCAGCTCAGAGCCTGGAGCCTGCTTCGGATTCTGTATCTCCCTCCCTCTCTGACCCTTCCCTGTTCACGCTGCCTCTCTCTCTCTCAGAAATAAATAAAACCTTAAAAAAAAAAAAAGCTTGTCTAACACAGTATGTTTTCCATAAGGCACATCGCTGCTATCTTGAACTTAGGAATGCTAGATAGGACTTCATTATTTTTAGGGACCATTTTTAAGCAGCAAAATTGCCAAGAAAAAGCATAAATGTGACAGTAAATGAACCATGAAAAGGACACTTAACTGCAGTATGGGAGCTGAAGCAAGAAGACAGAGAGATGCCATATTTTACGTCAGCTGGGGACACGGGCCTCAAGTGACTCAAACATTTCATTGCTCTGTGCAGGTCTGCAAATGACCAGGAAAGTGTAGCGAATATTGATTTTAAGGTTACAAAAAGTTTATCAAGTAGATCACTCGCACATAAGGAATCCCTGAATCACAAGGTTCGATGGTGTCTGCTTTTCCTGGATATGGAGACTAGGAAGGAAGATTCTGTGCCTTTTCGTAGGTTTTATCTTTATTCTTCACTTATTACTGATTTTGAACTACTGTGGAGTATCTTCTCAATAGATGAGGAAGATACTTCCCCATCTGCTTCTCTTCTAATCTGTCGGAGGCCAGCTCCGGCAGATCCAGGGGTCCCTGAAGGATGGACGGTGTCGGCGGGAGAGAGAGAGAGTGAGAGAGCCCCGAGATCCTTTCTGATCACCAGACAGGCATCTCCGTCCTTTAGGTTTTGGTGTCTTTATTTANATGCAAACCTGTTTTAACCTTGCCAGGAGTTTTCTCGACTAGTGGGCTCAGAATGGCTCCCAACACTAATCCTTTTCCTTCTTGCACCTCAAAAATAGAGAATATTGATTCGATTGGACAGAGTCTGAAATTTTTATTGGCTCACATTTGAGGTATGGTTATTGTGTGTAAAAAATTGTGCATTTATGCCGAAGCCCTGCTCTGGCCAGGTCCACGGGTCCCCAAAGGATGGACGGTGTTGGCAAGGGAGAGATGAGAGAGCCCTGAGAATCTTTCTGGTCACCAGGCAGGCATCTCTGCTCTGACTGGGGCTCAACTTTATTTTATAATAAAGTGTTTGGGGGACGGCACAGAAGTGGCATTTGCCTTAGACAATGATTTCTGATGACAAATTTCTTTGATAGGTAAGAATTTCCCAGAACATAGATTTGTGGAAGACTCATGCATATCCTTTATCAATAGTGATTGAGGTAGGGGATTTAGATGCTATCCTATGGGGAAGGAAGGTATCTTTAGCATACTCAACTTTAAAACAGTAAGGATTATACTGAACACTTACTTTTCTTCTGGGAGTCAGGGATTTTAATAAGTGCTAGGCATAGGGTGCCTGTGTGGTCAATCCCCAACAAAAAGTTTGAGTCCCTACTGAGCTTCCCTTATAGATATTTCATAAAGATTTCCAAAACTTTTTCTTTGTTCTCTCTCCTGTGTTCTCCAACCTATCTCTTTTTATCAAATCTCATAATTCTAATTGTAACTTACTTAATGTACAGACCAGCTTATATTCCCAGGAAAAACAAACGTTACTCCATCAGCCATCTTTATTACACTTTTCAGAACTACCAGAGACCAGTTTTCCCATCATTACTTGGTCTTTTTCATACAGAAGTATCACCCCACCTGAAACGGCACTTGCACAGTCGACACATGACTCAGTGATGCCAATTTGATTGCATCAACTGTCACATTTTAGTGTTATGCTTTGTCAAGCAGCCGTTAGGTTTCTGTCAAGATGGAGGCTGATGAATTGCTTTAATTCACTTCCTTTATCAGTGTCCTTCTGGACCTGCAGGATTCCAGAATTGACCACATAACACAATGGTTACACTCTCTTTTGAGACAAAGTCCCTGAATTTTAGAGTCCTAGTGCTTCACTTAAAATTCTGCCTAATGTGAGCTCTGTTATCTTGGGCAATTTTTTTAATTAATATTTTTAGCTTTAGTTTGCCTATCTATAGAATGAGAATTAAATACATGAATTGATGTGAAGTATTTAGGAACACAAAGTAGGTACTCAATAGTGTGAATAACAATGATAATTTTATTAAATAGAGAAAGATGGGTATACAGGTCTAGAAGCAGTACGCTAGAGCAGACAGGTATGAATTGAAAGTCTAGTTTTGTGACTTTTGGACAGGCCTCCCTTTGTTCTTTGGGTTTCTACCTTATTAAAATTAAGATAACACATCTCCTTGCAGGGTTTGTATGAGAAATAGCAATTATATAATAATAGTGTTTAGAATTATGTCTAATGTATAACAGATAAAAAGGTAACTATCCTAAGTATTATAGAAGAAATTAGGCCAGCCTGAAGAAATGCAGTAGTGGACTACAGATAATTCGTTCCTTTTTTAGTATAATGATCTTATTTATGAAAATGTGTTTTAAGATATTGCTCTGAGGTGATAATATTTCCATTACAATTTCATAGTTACTTGTCTGCTTGCCTAATACATTCAGTAATGGTTCATTTTTTTAATGAAGTGTACAATCTTAGGACCTTAATCATTTTTATATTCTGGTTCCTAGCAAAATATCTGATTCTCAATAGGTTCTCAGTAACTTCTTGCTAGATTAAATCTAGTTCTCATCATCTTATTATAACCAAGGAGCATACTAAAAGAAATGCTGAATTTTGCTAGAGATACTACTAAGCATAAAAAGAATTTTAAAATAGTCTTCAAGAAAGAGAAAAATATTATAAATAAAAACCGAAAGACATCAGTTAATAATTTATATGATCAAAGGTTATTTTTTAGACTTACACATTAATTATTTGACTAGTTAGGGAAAAGGTACAATCAGACTTCAAAACTTAAATACTAATTTTGATTTTTCCTCTCTGTTACTTATGAAACCAAGGCCTCTTACTTTTTCCTTTTTGAAGATTTTGCATCAATCTTTTTCTCTTCCCAGGCTAACATCCTGCCTGTAGGTACAACTTCAATTCCAGTGAGACAGAATCTGAAGCAGGCTCTAGGCTCTGAGCTGTCTGCACAGAGCCCAGTGCAGGGCTCGAACCCACGAACTACGAGATCATACATGAGCTGAAGTCCAACGCTTAACTGACTGAGCCACCCAGGCGCCCCAAGAGTTCATTTTTAAATGTAAGTTTTAATTCCTGCAGGATATTTAAATAAATTCGAGGCGCCTGGGTGGCTCAGTCGGTTAAGTGTCCGACTTCAGCTCAGGTCATGATCTCACAGTTCATGGGTTCGAGCCCCACTTCAGTCTCTGTGCTGACAGCTAGCTCAGAGCCTGTAGCCTGTTTCTGATTCTGTGTCTCCCTCTCTCTGTGACCCTCCTCTGCTCACGCTGTCTCTCTCTCTCTCTCTCAGAAATAAATAAAACATTAAAACATTTTTTAAAAAAGTAAGCAGTTGGGCGACCCTGGGTGGCTCAGTTGGTTGAGCCTCCAACTCTTGATTCTGGCTCAGGTCATGATCCCAGGATTGTGAGATGGAGCCCCACATCTAAAGCTAATAAAGAAATTAAATATTAAATAAATATTTAAATAAATAAAATATTTTTAATTTAATAAAATTAATTATAAAATTAATAAAATAAAATTTATTTTATTAAATAAAAATTAAATTAATTAAATAAATAATTAAAAATAAAATAATTAAAATAAAATATTTATTTTATTTAATAAATAAAATAACTAAAATAAAATTATTGTTAATAATAAACAAATTAATTAAAAATTAAAATTAAAAATAAGCATTTGTATGTATCNCTAGAGATAAAAGCATGAAAATTGTCAATAATTGTGGAAATTTTGGAAGAGAAAACTTTTAAAAAAGTAGAATGGGAAGATAAGAGTATCTTAGGGATGCTGTCTTGTGCTGAACAGATTGCTCCTTCAGGACTGAGACACTCATTTCCCAAGCTACAGGCAGTGTTGGCTGCAGATTGTGCATCCCTGAATCCCTTGCCAGGAACTGGAAGGAAATCCCTTGCCCAAATTTACACTTTCTCTCCTGGGACAGTTCATACACAGTGAGTAGACAAGGTGGAAAAACAAAAGTTAAAGATCCTTGGTTTGGGATGTGGGACAGTTTGAAAGGACTATGTCAGCTTCAAATAGCTCTAGAATCATCTGAGACCTCTGCAGAAACCACATGAAGACCTGTGTCAGAAGTGGTTCTTATGGGGGCACCTGGGTGGCTCTGTCGGTTAAGCATCTGACTTCAGCTTAGGTCATTGATCTCACAGATTGTGAGTTCAAGCCCTGCTCTGTGTTGACAGCTTGGAGCCTGGAGCCTGTTTCAGATTCTGTGTCTCTTTCTCTCTCTGCCCCTCCCCCACTCACGCTCTGTCTCTGTCTCAAAAATAAATACACATTAAAAAAAAAAAAAAGAAGTGGTCTTAGGAAGCAGGCTCTGAAATAGGAACTTGCTGTTGGAAAACCTACCAGTTAATTGGCAATGAAGACTATCACTAGTCATCCTTGGAGAGTGGGTAACTCCTAGCTTGTTGTAGTGAGTAGTTGTTATGAACTTCACCTGGAATAGGCTAATAGACTGAAATGCACCCGTAACTAAAGCATAATTTAGGGGGTTTGAGAAGTTCAAGGCAAATGGCTCTTGTTAAGTACTACTGATGCTTTGAAAAAAAGACAATGAAAGGCTGGGAGAAATTATTTTAAGGTGAAATGTGAAAGCCAATCAATCTACAGTTCAAGCTGATATGTGAATGCTAGAGAGCCTCCTTGGCAGAATCTAAAGAGGATTTCATCCTCTGCTACCAGAGGACAGAACCACAAGATGATTAGTCTAGGACTTAATAATAATGGAAAACTGAAACAAAGCTTGAATTATCAATCTTATCCATTCTGATATCTCCAAAGATCAGGGCTCTGGTTGGAACTAAGTGGAATTCTCAGTCAAGATGGAGACATTTGTGTTGATGCACTTAGAAATCTTGAACCCTCAGCTTCCATTATCTCTCTTCACTGCAGAAGTGGCCTACTCATCCCTCCTAAAGGCAAGTCCTCCCTTCTTGTTTGAAAATGATGCCAACTTTGCTTTGCAAGACAACACACACATCTTTCAGTACCTACCTCTAACACTCTTCATGAACATCAGACCAATAATTGACCAATGATGAGGTCAAGTGACAACATAAATTTCTTGGGGACATATAGGTGAGTTAAAAGAGGAAAAAGTATACACACCAATGAGTTACAGATTTAGCTGATATATACCCAGGGAGATCTAGGAGAATATATATAGGAGTCTGGATCCTGAGAAAGCTGATCAAGACAGAAAAGAAAAATTTACCAAAATGAGAGCATCTCTCCTAATAGAGAATTTAACATTCCTGAAAGAATTCCAGAAGACAGTGCTAACATGCTGCAAGGATAACTCTTGTATATTTGAGGAAAAGATAGCCCATGTTAGTGAAAGTGAAATGTCAGAACTCTGTGGTTCCTGGTGGAGGAAAGATCGAAGGGCAGGCCAGCATGGGTATGGTAGATAAGACTGGAAAAACCACTTGCTGACTATTTCATGATAAGGCTTCAGGAAACCTCCATTTACCAAAGTGATTAAGAATTTCTGAGAAGGGCACCAGTATTTCTGAGGAGCTCACTAGTGTCTGTGCTCTATAAGTCAGACCCAATAGTAGATGTAGTTTTAAAACTGATTCCAGTAGGGATCATAAGATTCTAACACTGTACAACAAAGAAGATGTGGCCGTGAGGACATGACCATGAGATCCAATGGGTCTGTCACATGCACACCCCCAAAAACTGCCAGCTTGTCCATTTGAGGTCATGGCCTGAGAATGGCTCAGAGTAAGGAGGATCTGGTCTTCTCACCATGTGTCAACGTGGCTATACTGAACTATATGCATATTTCTAGTTCTCTTCTAGTATGTTTCTAGAATGACCTGCAAGGAATATTCTCTCACAAAGTTGGAAGAAGCATTTAGTAGCATACACACATCTTCAGTTATTTGGTCAAGCATTAATCCAGTGTTGCTGTGAAGGGAGTTTGTAGGTATGATTAAAGACCCTAGTCAGTTGATTTTAAATTAATCAAAAGGAAGATCATTCTGAGTAGGCCTGACTTAGTCAACTAGAAGGTCTTTTAACAGGGTTTGGTCTTTCCTGATGAAAGAGACTCATACCTGTGTAAATGTTTCAGCTTATGTTCTTGGGATACCAGTTTGCTTGTTATTTTCCCTTCTGAATTAATTGCCCTAAGGGCTTTAGAGTTATTTCATAATTACCCATTACTGTGTAAGATATATATTTTATATAATATAATGTATAAGATAATTCCTTATATTAATTTCTTATAATTTTATATATATTATAAATCCACTTTAATATTATATATTATTTTTATATGATAATATAAATGTATATGCATATATACTATTTATATCCATTATAGCTGAGGAACTCCTTGTAGAGTTAGTGAGGCCTCTGTTGTATTACATTTTCTCTTACTTCCATACCTTGCCTCTGTTATTCTCTTAGCAGTGTGAATCTTGCAAGTACTTCCTAACAAATCTCTTGCATGTAAACTTCTATCTTGGTATGTTTCTCAGAGAAGCCCAACTAAGAAACTTCCAGTATATACAGGTAGAAGAGTTGACCATGTGAGGGATGCTGAGAAGGAAAAGCCAGACAGGAAGAAGGAAAACCATAAGTGAGGTATACTCCAGAAACCATAAGAAGAGTTTTTCTTTTTAAAAAAAATTTTTTTTAATGTTTTATTTATTTCTAGGAGAGAGAGAGAGAGACAGCGTGAGCAGAGGAGGGTCAGAGAGAGGGAGTCACAGACTCTGAAACAGGCTCCAGGCTCTGAGCTGGCAGTCAGCACAGAGCCCGACGCGGGGCTCGAACCCACGAACTGCGAGATCATGACCTAAGCGAAAGTTGGATGCCTAACCGACTAAGCCACCCAGGCGCCCCAAGAAGTGTTTTTTAAATAAACCGTTTTTTTGGTTTATTTTTGAGAGAGAGGGAGAGAAAGAGGGAAACAGAGAGAGAGAGAGAGAGAGAGTGAGCACACATGTGGGGGAGGGACAAGGAGAGAGAGAGAGACAGACAGACAAACAGAATCCAAAGCAGGTTCCAGGCCCTGAGGTGTCAGCACAGAGCTGAACACAGGGCTTGAACTTAATAATCATGAAATTAAGACCTGAGCCGAAGTTGGAGGCATAACCAACTGAGCCATCTGGGTGCCCCCATAAGAAAAGAGTTTAAAAAGAGAGCAAGGATCAAGTACAATGAGTACCAAAATGTCATCTGATTTGGCAATATAGAGACCATCCGTGACTTTGGTCAGAAGAGTTTCAGTGGTAAGGTAGGGACAGAAGACAGACTGGAATGGATTGAATGGTAAGAGGCAAAGACAAAGCGATCACACATATTTTAAAACAGTTCTGTTGAACAGCTTGACTGTAGACAAAAAGGGCAAAAGCTGGGTGGAAATGTGATGTCAAAGGAGAGTAATTTTCTTTTTAAGGGGAGCTTGTCTAAATGTTAAAGTGTTAAGGGTTCTATAGAGTGGGAAGAGTTGAAGATACAGGAAAGGAGGAAAACTGATGAAGTAAAGGCCCCAGAGTGTTCAGAAGGGTTGGGATCTCAAGCTTACAGAGATGAGTCCTTGACAGTAGGAAGGATGGTTACATGAGAACAGGGGGTAAAAAATAAGATGAATAAAATAATGTAGGAAGTTTGTCAGTTTGCTGGCAGAAATATAAAGCATTTCCTATCTGGCAATTTCATATACCTTATTCACATAATTCAAAATTGCAAACTTATGAACAGTTTCTAATCTAATGAAAAAAATATATATATACTGTAACTGTATCTATACATACATTTCTCTGTACCAAAGAACTTTATATCTTAATAAACTAGCAAAACAATAGAATAACAAGAAAATGAATTATTGTTACGGTTGTTAAGGTGGAATTTTCTTTCATGATTTTATACCCACATTTATTTCTCTTCCATGACTTTGAATTTCTTGAAGGTGGAATTTTCTTTCATGATTTTATGTCCACATTTATTTCTCTTCCATGACTTTGAATTTCTTGATTTGACTTAGGCTAGGAGTCAAGTAAACACTTTCAGTAATGGACCAGGTGGTGAATATCATAGACTTGGGGTGGGGATGGGGGGGCACATGGTTTTTGTTGCAACGTTTCAACTCTATCATTGTAGCATGAAAACAGCCATTGACAGTATGTAACATAAATGAATGAATGAATGTGGCTATATTCCAATAAAACTTCATTTACAAAAACAGGTGGCTGTCAGGATTTTGGCTATGGGTCGTAGTTTATCAACACTTGTCTTTATCACGCCAAGATTTTATTGAAACTATCTACGACCTTAACTAATGAGTTAACTTCAAGAGTTCAATTCAATTATCAGTTTCTTTTTGAAATTAATCAAAGATATGACTACCAAAAAAATGATCAGAGTGATACAATGTATCTGGCTTTGAAGATGGAGGGGGAAGTGGAATGTTAGATGATTTTGAGAAGCTGTGAAACATAGGGAAATGACATCTTCCTTAGAGCCTCTATGAAGAACACAGTTTTACTGCTACCTTGGTTTTACCTCAGTGTGACCCATGTTGGACTTGTAATCTACTGAATTATGAAATAACAAATTTATATCATTTATGCCACTGTGTTTGTGGTAATTTATGGCAGTAGCAATAAAAATAAAATCAACAAAATTCTCTTTGATATTGGAGAGATGTGAAAAAAATTTAATCTTTCTGTTTCTTCTTTTTTTTAAATTTTTAATGTTTTTTTTATTTATTTCTGAGAGAGAGAGACAGCGTGAGCAGGGGAGGGTCAGAGAGAGAGGGAGACACAGAATCTGAAAGAATCTGAAACAGGTTCCAGGCTCTGAGCTGACTGTCAGCACAGAGCCCCATGTGGGGCTCGAACCCATGAACCATAAGATCATGAGCCAAGCTGAAGTCAGATGCTCAACCGACTGAGCCACCCAGGTGCCCCTCTTTCCGACTGAGCCACCCAGGCGCCCCTCTTTCCATTTTTTCTACACACACACACACACACACATCTATGCTTCGCAATTATTCTTGCAAATATTTGCAATTATCTCTCCCAATCGCTGACCCTGACTCTGTTGATTCAGACTATTTTGATGCCTTAGGCTTACTCTTCCAAGAATGGGGTTCTAGTGTTGCTGGTTTTTTGTTGTTTTTCCATGCATGATTCTGATAGCTCGCACCTCTACCCAGCTAAGATTAACAGATTTCTGAAAACATCTCATTTTGAGAGCAATTTACATGCATGTTATTCTTTATCTCTCTAAAATTGCTTCAGTCTGAATTTTCTTCTAATTTTAGTGAGAGAAAATGCCCATTAAATTGACGTTATAATTCTACAAAGATTTATGAAAAGAAGCAATACTCCAAGTGGCAATTAGGGTCTTCAATTCCTCTCAAAGAGAATTGCAGCTCTTCCTAATTCTTCACCCTTCATTTTCTTCTTCACTCCTTTGATCTCTTAGTTTTAGGTTTTCTCTCTGCATTTTTAAATCTGTGCAACCCATGGCAATTCATTAGAAAAGCCATAAAATTATTCATTTGCTTTGATCCAGAGATTGAACTCCTCAAAAATAATTTAGAAATTACTTTCTAAATTATACCCACATATTCCATATGGCACTAAACATTTTAAAAACTAGATAAAACATAGAATGGTTGAATCACCATATTGTACACCTGAAAGTAATGTAACACTGTACATTAATTATACTGGAAATTAAAAAAAATATTAAAAAATAAAAAAACTAGATAAAACCTAAATGTCCAGTAGTGAGGAATTGGTAAGTGACATTGCATAAACATAATTAAGTAACAAAAACAAGGAAATTTGTAATTATGAAGGAGGAATTGGATTGAAATCCCAGCTAAATTACATAAATTACTAAGCAGACACATAAACCTAGGCAGAGTATGTCTCTAAGTGTTCGTCTCCTCATCTGAAAACACAAATAATACTTATTCCCATATTGATGACATGAAGAATACAGGAGTTCACATATATGAGCTGCTCAGCAAAGTTCTTGGAACATCATAACTACTCACTAGATTATAACATCTTTGCTGCTTATTTTTAAAAAAGAATTGAGAGGGTTGCCTGGGTGGCTCAGTTGGTTAAGCTTTGGATTTTGGGTCAGGTCATGATCTCACGGTTCATGAGTTTGAGCCTCGTGTCAGGCTCTGTGCTGACATCTCAGAGCCTGGAGCCTGCTTGGGATTCTGTGTCTCCTCCACTCTCTCTCTGCTTCTCCTCTACTTGCGTGCATGCTATGTCTCAAAAACAAATAAATAAGAAATTAGAAATTACTATGATCATGATTATCAAACACACAAGCGTTGGTACACTAACATGAAGTTATAAGTGATGAGGTTTTTTAGAGGGATAGCAGGCTTCCTGGTGTCTGGAGCCAACAACCAAGAAAGAATTCCTGAAGACATCTTTGGTGGAAATAGGTGATTTTATTAAAGCCTGGGGACAGGACCTCTGGGCAGGAAGAGCTGCCCTGGGACCAGGAGGAGAGACTGGTTCTATGCTATGGAGCTGGGAGAGGTAAAGTTCAGGGGAAGTTCCCAGTGAGTTTCGTATGCTAAAGAAGACTCACAGGATACTGGAGGCCTATCCTGGAGAAACATTTTACTCTGTGCCTCAAGTATTTGTCAATGGCCTGCAGATCATAAGGAAATTTAGTTCCGTCTGCCATTTCCTTCTGCCTTTGTTTCCCACATCACCATGGAGGGGTGGTGTTGAGGCTCCAAGAAACAGAGTCTATAGGTTTCTGGAGATTAGGCTATTGATAAGATTGCCTTTTTCTTGTGATTTACTAAGATATTTGTAAATAGATGGAGACTCAGTTCCTGCAGAGCTATTATCTCTATCAGTTAACCATTTGTTTTCCCCTTTTCCTTTGTTCTTGGGCAGCCAGGAGTGCTTGAGGAATATCCCAAATGGGGGTGCGGGTGGGTTGTTTGTGACCTGTCATGTTGCCTTATGCTCCCTCATCAATAAGAATAATTTATTTTATTTTTATTTTTTTATGTTTTATTTATTTTTGAGAGAGAGGGACACAGCATGAGCAGGAGTGGAACAGAAAGAGAGGGAGACACACAATCCAAAGAGAGCTGTCAGCACAGAGCCCGACACTGGGCTCGAACCCACAAACCGTGAGATCATGACTGGAGCGGAAGCCAGATGCTTAACCGACTGAGCCACCCAGGCGCCCCAAGAATAATTTCTTACATTGCGATTAAGAAAAGAATTTATAGGGTTATAAGAACTTATAGCCTGGGTGGCTCAGTTGGTTAAGGGTAGGAGTCTTGATTTCGGTGGAGGTCATGACCTCAAGGTTTGGTTAGTGGGATCAAGCCCTGAGCCCCATTTTGGGCTGTGCCCTGAGAGCAGAGAGCGTGTTTGAGATTCTCCCTCTCTTTCTCCACCTCCCCCTCTCGAGCATGCTCCCACTCCCCCTCTCAAAGTAAATAAATAAGCTTTAAAAAAAGAAAAGAACTTATGAAATAGATAAACACAGGCTACCGAGTATTAGTAAGGATTTTATTTTAAAGAAATACTCCCATTCTTCCTCTATAGTTTTAAAAAGCTGAATGATTTGAAAGCCCTTAAGGCCTCCTGTGGTTGCCATAGGCAATTTTATATTCATGATTGTACAAAGTAGCCAATGCTTTTGACAACAAGCAACAAAAAGTTAAAAAAAAACCCCAACTCTTTCTACTTGCATTTCAGCAGCTTTCAGAAGGAGTCTAATCAGAAGGGGAGTGGAACTTTGTTCTATGGATGTGCCCTCCAAAATAGCACAGGCTAACAATAGGAGGCCCCAACGAGGCCCTTTATATGATGACAAAGAAAACTGCTTCTACAAATCAAAGCCCATGTAAACAAGGAAAAAGCTCACAATCAATACCAGTTGTCAGCCTGCCAGAGACACTACTTGAAATGACTTGTACCCATCACATATTTATTTCTACAGATGGAGAATTATATATTTGACTTGTTGGAAAGGTTGGTTACTAAAAATACTCTTTTTTTAAATAAAACACAGAAAGAGGAACAAAAAGAGTGGCAGCTGCTTATTTCTTTGTAACAAAATGTGACTTGTAATGTGGTGATGGAAAAAGAGCAGAGCCAAAAGTGAAGCAGTTTATAAAAGCCACACTATAAAACAATGCCACAGAATGTAATGTTAGTTAGAATTTAATGGAACTGCCAGGTATCTTCAACTATCAGTCATGTGATTTTGGAACCGTATTGAGAAAACCTTACTGAGAATCAATGTGGTGGTGGTTTTAGAGCAGCTGTTGCTGATACACAAGTAAATACCTGGTATCTCGGAGAAACAGAACAATGTTCTATGTTAAAATGCAGTGATAAAGCAGAGAATTGTCTTGTGATAAAGAAAAGAATGACTTTGTACAGATCGCTGTCAGTAACAATAAAAAATCCTGGGGTGGACTTCCATTTGAGATGCTTGGTAAAAATGGTTGAAAATAACACCTGGGGAGCGCCTGGGTTGCTCAGTCGGTTGAGCGTCCGACTTTGGCTCAGATCATGATCTCACGGTTCATAGGTTCGAGCTCCACGAGCCCCACGATGGGCTCTGTGCTGACAGCTAGCTCAGAGCCTAGAGCCTGCTTCGGATTCTGTGTCTCCCTCTCTCTCTGACCCTCCCCTGCTCATGCTCTCTCTCTCTCTCTCTCCCAGAAATAAAGGAAACATTAAAAAAAAAAAAAAAGAAAAAAAAATACCACCTGCACCAAAATTTTGCCTTCAACTCAAACCTACCTAAGTAATTTCTTTGTGTTCTGAGATTAGACAAAAGGCAAACAAAATTCACTGTTCCTGCTTCCTCACAATCTTCTGCAGACCGTTATCCAAATTTCTTTTCCCACTTTTTGTCTTAGTTTTACTGGTTCCAATTCCCAACTAAATTGAATCCGGTCCTCAGATGCCATTGTTAATTTATTTTAAATCTTTTTTTTTTTTCTGGCAATGTACCAAATTGAGGATATAATCCCTGTATTTACCTGCTGCCCCCACAGACCCCTTCATGTCTAAGTAAGCATGCTGTTCCCTATCTGTTGCTTGACTTTTCTCTATGAAGCAGCTGAAATTAGACAAGCTAGTCAATAAGTCTAATAACCAATGGAAATTAGAAGATAGTATTACTCTATATAACTGAATTTATTAACTATTAGTGATTTCTGAGAGTCAAAGAATTACCTCCGCAATAATTGTGAATTTATATGTATTCAGGATGAAAATTAGCCAGGATCATTTGACCAGTGTGTCTAATGGGCTGATTTCTTGCTTTTCTTTGAAAATGGGACTAAATAAAATGTAATAATTTAAAGTTATGTGATCTTGATCTAGTTTTTTCTAGATAAACACATTTTTAAGAGCTCATAGCTTTCAGTCCACTCATTTTTAAATGCATTCATAAACAATCTGAACACTAAACTTCAGACTTTCTAGGAATTGTGAGATATTGTAGTTGAAAGGTACCAACCAGGTGACCAGGTCTTCTTTGAAATACTCCCCCAGACCTGTACAGGTTCAGGTGCCAGGCCAGGCAGATTTCTGGGAGCCTGGTTAGACACTTCTGTCTTTAAAGCTTGGCATCAAGAAGCAGTAAAAGATAGTGTTCAGAGAGGAGGTGGGAAATGCAAATCAAGTAGTAAAACTAATGTCTTACTGAAAGTACTGAGCAGACAAACACTAATTGGGCGGGCATAAGAGAGAAAATGAGATAGAGGATATCAGGACAGCGCAACTGAGTTTGGATATCCAGTGAAAGTGGAAATTAGAATCTGGTGAAATACCCTGAAATACTGTGCAAGAATCACAGGGACTGTTTATAGAGAATGCTTGGCCCTGTTTCTAAGTGGGGAATTAAGAGTCCTGAGCCAATTTAAATAAGTATTATTATAAACTTAATACTTAAATTCTCTTTACAGAATTCAAGTTGAATTAGCTATCCAACCTATATGTGAAGAACTATAGTGGCAACTACTTATTATATCCTAACGATGTCCCTCTTGGTTTTGGAAAGCTTTGCATATTGGACAGTTTTCCCTTTTATTGAACCAAAATGGTCCCCTGTAACTTTCACCAACAGGTCCTTTTATGCTATACACAGCTATAATAGAAATGGAATATCAATTGTACTGTTTTTAGAAATTCAATGAGACCCAAAAATTCAGGCAGCAGGATTAACTGCATATCCTAATTTACGGTCTTAATAGCCAAGAGAAACAAATCTTATTTTACTAGAATTGCAAGCAGGCAATTCACATAATAGTTCTCAAACTTCAAGTGTTTTGTAGCATTTTAAACATTCTCTAATAAAATGCTTCTTAGAAGACAAAAAAAACCCTTTTAATGGGGTTATCGCCATTATCAACATAGTTAATGAGTACATCTTAAAACAGGTACTTAGCCAGACTTGTTGTAGGGGTGGGGCCTTTATTTTCGGTGACCTTCAAACACATATTCAGAACCACGGCAGGAAACAGCTAAAGGTTATTGTTTATTTGAAGTTCCTAACACATTTTGGAGCAAGAATGTAAAACATAAAGCAAACATGCTTTCTGAGGAAAATAAAAATGTACTTCCCAAGCTCAAAGGAGTCACTCTATGTAAATTTGTTACTATTTTATTAAAATCAAAGAAAGAAGACAATAAAAAAGAAATATTTCATTAAACAGTCAGGAGGAAAAATCAAAATTATTCCCACATTTTTATAAGAGCACTTTCATTCAAATACAAGTAGCAGTTACTCAATGCCAAATGGCATCTTTTTCTTAGAAATACAGGTTTCAGGAAAACTGTCAAAGGGATGATCGAAAAGCAGTGAGGCAAACACAGGTAGAATATATACCTGAATTGGAGGAGGGGGGGTACCTTTTTTTGTTAGATGCCAATTCTGATCATAGTCTTCACAAACCAGTACCAGGGACTGCTCTTGGGACTTGAGCATCATTTGAATTAAAGTGAGGTAAGCCTTCTGGGCCCTACTCTGTGGCCTAAGCCTTTTATACATGAGTCTGATACAACAAGCTGTGGTAATCCTCCTTTTCCATGAGGAGGGGCTGTCTTTCTTCATGAAGCTGCTTTCTTTTGCGACGACGACACAACTGGCTCGTGAGCCTTCCCAGCACAATAGTGAGGACAGAGCCTACCACAGCAGCCCCAATGAGCCATGGCCAAATCCGACTTGCTTGTTCTAAGTAGGGCTTTATGTAATCTTGAAAAATGTCCTGTTCTGAAACAGAAAGATATCCCAATGTTTTTACTATTGTCATCATTAGCATCATCATCATCATCACCATCATAATCATTAATTATCTTTGCAGAGTACTGTGGAGACAGATGCTTAGGTTTGAATGCCAGCTCTGCTACTTAGTAAGAGCTCAGAAAAGTCACACCTAATACTCCTAAGCCTTAGTTTCTTCATCAGGAAGACAGGAACATAATACCTCCTTGTTGGAACGTTTTAAAATTGATTGATAACACCTGATCTGTAAATTATGCAGTGCCTATAACCAAGTCAGCTATTAAGATTTTTAGTTCTTTCTTCTGATATTTGCTTCCATATTTAAAAGTAATAACCAAATATTACCATCTTTTAATTCATCAAGTTTATATCTGGAGTCCTTCACATGCAATAATGATTATTGTTCTCTCACAACTCCCCTTTTCTTTCCTAAGTCTTTTTGGCATAATGCATCACGATTTGGGGTGACATCCACATCTAGGATTTTCATTAGTTTTAGTTTTTTTAATGTTTATTTATTTTTGAGAGAGAGAGAGAGAGAGAGAGAGAGAGAGAGAGCAAGCAAGCACAGGCAGGGGAGGGGCAGAGAGAGAGAGAGGAAGACATGGAAACCTAAGCAGGCTCCAGGCTCTGAGCTGTCAGCACAGAGTCCTACGCGGGGCTAAAACTCACAGACCATGAGATCTTGACCTGAGCTGAAGTCAGCTGCTTAACAGACTGAGCCACCCAGGTACCCGTTCATTAGTTTTAGAATATAAGTATTACTCACAGTGGAACGATTATATTTCCTTACATTATTTTCCTCTTGGAGTTAATAATTTACTGTATCTTTTTGCTTGATTTAAAAATACCCGGGGCGCCTGGGTGGCTCAGTCGGTTGAGCGTCCGACTTTCGCTTGGGTCATGATCTCACAGTTCGTGGGTTCGAGCCCCGCGTCGGGCTCTGTGCTGGCTGCCAGCTCAGAGCCTGGAGCCTATTTCAGAGTCTGTGTCTCCCTCTCTCTCTGACCCTCCCCTGCTCACGCTGTCTCTCTCTCTCCTAGAAATAAAAAAAAAAAAAATACCCATCACTATTTCTAAGAAACTCCAAGATATTCCTATTCATTTTGTATACAAAGAAGAGAGTGCATCTTGGGCTTACTTTGTAGTAAATGATGTCTATGTGACTCAAGTCTTGTGCCGAAACAATATATGTAACTTTGGGGCCTTTTCCTTAAAAAGAAAAAAATGTGTCTTCTCTGTTTTCCTTTTTTCTTTTTGCTTAGCTGTAATGCAGGTGGTGTGTTGATGAGCCATCATGGACCGTGTGGTCCAGATTAAGCCCTAGGTCTTATGGAAACAAGAATGAAGCAGCTCTGGACCCTGGAATTATGGAGCTGATATTCAACAATATGCCAAGATTGCTATTTGAGCAATAAATAAAGTAACTTATTTAAGCCATAGATTTTTGAACCTGTACCTGCTCCACCCTCGCTGATACAGGAATTATAATATTCTTTGCAAACTCTTTCCTTGGCCATAGTTGATTGATACATGGTAGACCACTGACTCAAGATGGGCCAATCAGAATCACTTCTCAGAATTCACTGTGATGCTGTTATCAGCTCTTAGGAGCTAATGATAGCCTTACTTCTCAACCTGTAGAAGACAGGATGAATGCACCCCAAAAAATAGAGATGAGAGCTAGAGAATGAGTGAGATAGTGAGAGGGACAGAGGGACAGAGACACAGAGAGTCTTTAGGGCTTTTAGTTCCTTGGTTCTTGCTCTTCCTCAGTCTCAGCTGCATTTCTGCCTTTCCCAGAGTTTGAGTGTTCATCCCTCCTTGGATTTTTTTAAACCAAAAAATACCTTTTTTAAATCTAATCTCATTCCTATGGAGCTTCTGCCATTTGCATTTTTGAAAGTCCTGATTATTTAGAAAAGTTAATTATATGTCCAGTACAATAAAAAATGGAGTAAAAACCTTAGGAAGTTCTGGAATTGCAACTACAGTAACACCTATCGTGAGTAACTTGCTCTGTGAGTGTTCTGCAGGATGAGCAAACATCTCCAATAAATTTTCACTTGATAAATGAGTGACGTCTTACAATATGAGTAGTACGTGATGCCGAACATTATATGATTACAACTGAGCCAGTGGTTCTTGAAATTCTCTTTGATATACGAGTGCTTTGAATGACAGGCATGTTTCCAGAATGAATTATGTTCACAAACCAAGGTTTTTATGTATATGTAAACTCCATGTATAATAAAAATGAGATCCACAAACCAATGAGAAAAAAAATATTTATTTAATAATATACCTTGGAAAGCATGGGTAGCAACATGAAATAAAAATTAAAATGAAAGTCTCACTGTTCACCATAAACCTCAATAATGTTCAGAACGATTAAAGTAAGAATGTTCCTTTTTTTTTTAATCAAGAGAATTTGTTAAAAATGAATTTCACAGTACTAAAGCCTAATATCTATTCAAAGAAGATAAAGGTGTAGCTTCCCTGGCTTCTTTGGGGCTATAGGGCTAAAATCCTGTCCATTTCTCCTTCTGTCCTTGACACCGTCTTTTGCCAGCTGTCACTAAGTTACTTCTAAAATTCCTAGAACTCATTAAGCATAATTTGAACAGTGTTACAATTTAGAATTTCTCTTCATCCGGAAGGGACACCATTACCAAATAAATTATATGAAACATTAAGAACTGTGATATTTAAATCTAAACAATGAAAGCCAAAAAGCTAAAATTAAAAAGAAATATCAGAAAGTTAGTGTTTTCAATGTATTTAAAATTAATTTGAAAATGGGACTACAAATGCCTGGCTTATATTGCTAGTGGTCATTTCAGTATATAAAGTATGTTTAAAATATCTAGCATAGGGGTACCTGGGTGGCTGTCTGTTAGGCATCCGACGTCAACTCAGGTCATGATCTCATGATTCATGGGTTTGAGCCCCGCATCCGTCTCTGTGCTGACAGCTAGCTCACAGCCTAGAGCCTGTCTTCGGATTCTGTGTCTCCCTCTCTCTGCCCCTCCCCTGTTCATGCTGTCCCTCTCTCTCAAAAATAAATAAAACATTTAAAAATAAAATAAAGTAGCAAAATGCAGAGTATATAGATATTCCATAGTAAATATGATTTCCTCTATTTCAGGCTTAGCTCAAGTCAGTTTTAAAATACTGTCTCTGCCTGTCCTGCTCTTCAGCTTCTCTTATAATCTCTCTACTTCAGTTCACTCTAAGTGGTCTCAGTTTTTACTGCTACCAATGGACTTCCTTGAAACACTTTGTATTTCTTAATGGCACCACATGAAAGTTCAGACTTTCTCAGCTCCTTGCTTTGACCCAAAGAATGCAACTTTAAGTTATTTCTTAATATAATGATTGTTCTATTTTTGCCTTGCCTACCTAAATTCCATTTTTCTTGTTAGCCTTTCTCTTCAGAATAATAATAAAGCCTTTTGTTTTGTGCTCTATCATGTTCAAACCATAAGCTCATTTACCCACAAAACAAACTCGTATGTTAGTTAGGGACCATTATCCTAACTTAATGAATTAGGAATCTGTAACTTGGAAAGTTTGCCTATAATATTTAAACCAGACAATGTATCTATAGCCCTTGGGAAAATGTCTAGAACATAGAAAGCAATTTATAACTGTTAACAATTCTTGTTATTTCATAATTTCAACAGTATTTCAGTTGAGCCTGCTTCTAATAAGAGTTTTTTTCGTCAAAACTGCTTTGATTACTGACTCAAGTCAGCTCTCTTTTGGATTCTCAGACTATTTCCCTTGTGATCCTTGGCACTATTGTCTCTGTGTTGTAATTATCTATATGTATTATATGTAATTACTTATGTGTATTATATGTATTTTCAGGCTTGAAAGCCTCATAAGTTCTGGAGAGGCAAGTATTATGTCTTATTTGTTTTATCTTTCATTCTTCATTCATTCATTCAGAAAGCAAATGTGCACTGAGACACATTACATGGCAAGTGGTGGTCCTGGCACTGTAAGTGAAAAGATAAACAAGTAGAATCCCTGGCCTGAAGGAAACAATAACTGGAAGAGAAGGCCAATAAGTAAACAAATTATTTCAAGAGTGATACTGTAATGATGGAAGTAGGCAAAAGATACAATGGAATCCTGGCGGAAAGAGCTCATATCTGTCTGGGGAGTCAAGGGCAGCCTCCCAGAAGACTATCTCACTGAGTAGGAGAATGAATGAAAACTTGAGCATGTGATGACGGCGAGCCATTCCAGGAAAAAGGGAACAGCATGTACCTATGTATACACACAGGCAGCATAGCTACCGAACGCATCTGTGAATGATAGAAGCCCCGTCATCAAATTGCAACTGCAGAATGGGGTGCTCTAGTACTGTGATCGTGTCTCCTCTTCTCATTTTTAACATCAAATGTCAAGGTCTTAGGGATATATTGGGATAAGGAAGCTCTCGATAGAGCAGTATCATACACAGAGCAAGTTCGCATTTTCCAACAGCATTAAGGACACAACCTTTCATTGCCAAAGCTTTTTGGTCTTGCCTTTTAATCAGTTATGCATGCAGACAAAATCACCTGCTGCTCAATTTTTAAAAGCATCACTAAATTCGATTATAAGAGAAAATGTTTGACAAATGCTAGACACCAGCTGCCTTTTACAGAAAACACTTAAGTAATTATAAACATGAGTACCTGAATGATGAATAATAAACTTCTTGAACTAAATTACATGAAGCAGTTTTTAAAGATTTTTTTTTAGTAGGCCTAAAGTTTAACAATAAATAAGAATAAATTTTAAACTCCTGGAATGGACAAAAGAAATGATAGAATAATTCATAAAATAGAAAATAGGCAATTGCTATTGTTGATTTTAAGTCAAACTTCTCTAAAATTAATGGTATAGATTCACAGCTGTATGGCAAGTAGCCTAAACAAATACAACATCTCANCATGGTTTGCTTCTCTCCCTTTCCCCCACCATTTCCGCCCTTCTTCTCCCCCTTGTTCCTCCGTCAAGTTCCTCCTAATCCTCCTATATGTGCAAACCTATGATATTTGTCCTTCTCTGCCTGACTTATTTCGCTCAGCATAACACCCTCAAGGTCCATCCATGTTGCTACACATGGCCAGATTTCATTGTTTCTCATTGCCATGTAGTAGTCCATTCAAATCAATTTTAATTTTTAAAAATATTTAAGTAGAAATAAATAATAAATAGCTAAAGACCCTAATGTGACTCTTGGAGCCCGCTCTCCCTTCTTTCCTCTGATGGATTTTATTGCCTTTTCAGTAAAAACTACCTATTTGGTCTCCAGAGAAGGAGCCATGAGATGGAACATAATGTACAAGGCACATAGGGACTAAAGAGAACCTTCTCTAGTGTGGAGTGATGGGGAGAAAATTAGTTTGGGATTCAATATTAGCCACTTTTAGTAGCTTTGTGAATTAGAATTCATCACTTTACCTTTCTGTTCTCAATTTACCAGCAAAACAAAATAAAAATCACTACTACATAAGATTGTGAAGATTCACAGAGATAATAATTTACCTTCTGATGTCTATAACTTTTATCCTATTGGTATCTGCAGGCCAGAATGTCTTCTGAGTTTCGAGGCCAACCAACTGCCCCAGAGACATATTTACCCTGATATCTCCTGTCATCCCATTTCTCTGCATAATAAATGCAAACATGAGATCCCCACCATGTCTGGCCTCCTACTGACACTGTCTCAGTGAACCTGTCACCATTCATCATATTCACAGGCCAGAAAGCTTAAAGGCATCCCCAATATCCCCTACTTTCTTATCTCCTATGATTCATTTGAATCCATGATTCTCACCTTAGAATCATTTTCCAAGTTCTGTACATTTTATATAAATTCAAAATAATATCAAATTCTTTCATGTTTTCTCCTTCTCTACCTACCTTCTGGACTCTTGTAATAGCATCTTCACCACCTTCCCTGAATGTGCTTTGCAACTGCTGCAAAATTTCCTACATACTGAAGCAACAGTAATCTTTAGAAAACTCAAAACAATGTTTAAAATTTATCAATGGTGTCTGTTATTTTAGCAATATGGCCAAAACCTAGAATCAAGACCCCCCCCCCTTTTCAACTAATTACTTCTTCCTGTTATACTGATATCCTCTGAAATATCACTTCATTGACCGCTAGACATAGGTATATCTACAAATAAGTCATTAGGTAAGTAGTTGTTTAAGGTCTTCCATTAGGATGTAGACTCCATAAAGATAGAGACTCTGTTGTTTACCACTGTATGCATTGTATCTACAACCATGCTTTGTTCAAAGTAGTTATTAAATACATGTATGTAGAAAGAATAAATAAATCAGTAACACCACCTCAAAAGTACCTAGTGTGATAGAAGGCTTGAAATATGTTAAGAAGATATATCTAAAAATGACCTGGGCATTAAGAGGGGTGACATTTTTCTAGCAAGCTTTACTTATATTGGTTAAGAGATACCGCCCTTCATGATCAATATCACTTGTACTCAAATTGATTCATTGATTTCACCCCAATGATACCAGATATCATTTGATATTTAAACTAGAGAAGCTTGAAAGATAACAATTCTAATCTTGTAGAGTACACAGTCAAGGTGGAGCAGGGAAAGATTCATACATAACAAATTACCATGCACTCTAATAAAGGAATGATTAAACATGACTACATATATGCATAAAATGATTTAATATCTGAGAGGCTGACAAATGGATAAACAGGATCAAAATTTAGCCAGAGAGAACAGCATGTTTAAAAGCATGAGCCAATGAAATAATCTGGCATGTTTTGGAAATGGGAATCATAAAACGCTAAGTGGTGAATCTTTGAAAAGCCATTACAAATACGGTCCTTCCCTTATGTATGGTGGGGTGTTTATAGATGGAAGGAAAAGCATGTTACCTGAGACTGTCCCTTTTTTGACTTACAGAAAGCCCTCCCCTTACCATACCTCTGCCCTTTACAAAATTCTCTTTTCTCAGTGCTTTCAATGATCTCAATGTTTTGAAAGAACTGATTTCCAATGGCAGCCATTTTAGTATTCCTTCCATTGCCTATGATTTTCAGATAAAGCAAAATATGTTAATCAAAGCCATATTTGTTCAACTAATGATCTCCCAAAGAGCAGGTAAATGTTGATAAAATATAGGTTCTCCTGTTAGCCCTAAATTGTGGTTCTGCTATGCCACATACTAGCTAGATGGCCTGGGACAAGTTATGTATATTCTTTAGGACTCTGTTTCCTCACCTGAATAGGAAAAAAGAAATAATAGTACCTAATTCATAGGATAGTTATGAAGTTTAAATAATGCACACAGCACACCTAGAAAGGTTTCTGGCACATAAAACGGTACTCAATATGTGTTAGCTATTGTGAAATGACTCCATTTCTCTCCTTAGGGTAATTTTCCATTGCTTATCCTACTCAAATAGGAGAATTTTGCATTCTATAAATACACCATACACTCTCCACTTCTATTTTTTCTT
This sequence comes from Crocuta crocuta, assembly GCF_008692635.1. Classification (NCBI taxonomy): domain Eukaryota; kingdom Metazoa; phylum Chordata; class Mammalia; order Carnivora; family Hyaenidae; genus Crocuta; species Crocuta crocuta. The sequence continues at coordinate 549,943 of NW_027529673.1, forward strand.
GTTATTCTCTTCATGTAGAACATTCGCCACCATTTTCTCTCTGCTACCTGCCTGTTCATCTTTCAAGGTCTTGTCTTTCTAGGTTGAATTATTCAGAAGTCATTGCTTTCTCCTCTGTGCTCCTGTTGGATTTTGTTTATGACTCTTTTGCTGCACTTAACACAGACTGATGTTTTGTACTTTCTTGCACAATCATCTGACTTCCACACTGAATTTAGAGCTTGAGGTTTGGAACTATGTGAGTCCTTTATGTTCTTAAAATCTATCACAAGAGGTAGGACGTTGGTAAATGTCATTAATTTGTTCTTTTACTTTACTTGTTTTTATGAATTATAATTTTTATGAATTATCAATGAATATAATGAAACATCAATGCTTATTGAATACCTCTTACCCACAAGCCATATATTTTGTTTTTGTTTTTGTTTACTGTGTTTGGATGTTGATCCTCTTGTGTTAGAGTAGAGCATTGTAGTGAAATGAAGAGAGGGCCATATAGTATTGACATCTGGCTCCTCCACATATTGGTGTTTGATATTGGGGAAGTCATTTAAATTCTCGTAGTATCAGTGGCTTCACCTCTTTCTAGAGATAATAATACTCACCCTAATATATGATTGATTAGTAACGCATGTACGAGATCTGCATGTAGCAGGTTTTTCGGTGGGGGAAGACATTGTTACCTGTTTCTCATTTTTTAGGAAGATATTGATGTATTTCTACTCATGAAGATTACTTAAAGCCCAGACATAGTTATCACCTTAGAGTTTTATATTATTAGTTTAATCATAGTCATAGCAATAATATTATATTCATTCTTTCTTCTTCTTCCTCCTCCTCCTCTTTCTGTTGTTATTGTTGTTATTGTTATTATTAATTGGGCTTAAAATAAAAACATCCACAAGTTTTCTTGGTAACCATAGCAGAAAGCTTCCAAAGATGATTCTAAAAGTACTATACATATATTTTTTCTTTTTACTTATTTACTTATCTATTTTGGAGAGAGAGAGTGTGTGTGCAAGCAGGGGAAGGAGAGAGAGAGAGAAAGAGAGGGAGAATATGAATCCCAAGCAGGCTCGAGCTGAGCATGGATCAACACAGGGCTCAATTCCATGACCCTGGGTTCATGACCTGAATTGAAATCAAGAGTTGGACACTGAACCAAAAGAGCCACCCAGGCCTCGCTAAAACTACTAGATATTTATCTTGTCCATACCACACAGGACTCTTTAATATATCATATTCATTTAATTATCATAATATCTCTTTGAAGTATTCTGACCCTGATATTTCAGGTTAAAAAACAGATTCACAGATTGGAGCAGAATTTCCAAGGTCGTTTAACAGTCAGTTGATAGAATTAGGTCTTAAACCCTCTGTTTCCTTTCTGATTTTAATTGTAGTGTTCTCTCCATGGCTGCCATATATAAAATGCTCTATATTAAGCAGAATGGATATGAAATTAAAGATCCTTGAAACTTAGTTCATATAATAATAAATTAGCATAAATTAAGTTTTGTTGTGTGCTTTCTTTCACCAATTTGGAGGCTTTGGGGATAACATTGTAAAAACAGAAGGTTATATACTTTCTCAAAAGAAATTGGTTGTACAAGATTCATCATTTCATGTGAAAGAAATTAAACTATACCTGAATCTTTAAAAAAAATTTTTTTTGAAATGTTTTATTTATTTCTGAGAGAGAGAGAAAGAGAGGCAGCATGAGCAGGGGAGGGTCAGAGAGAGGGGGAGACACAGACTCTGAAGAAGGCTCTGGGCTCTGAGCTGTCAGCACAGAGCCTGATGCGGGGCTCAAACCCACGAACCGTGAGATCATGACCTGAGCTGAAGTCGGGCACTTAACTGACTGAGCCACCCAGGTGACCCAAACTTTACCTGAATCTTGTAGGTTGCTATAGTCATAGCCCAGATCTCTGGATGAAATAAAGAAATCACCATTTCTGTATAGAGGTATAAAAGGAACCATGTAGGACTCCCGGTTGTGTCCAATGGGTGCATTAGCTTCTGGATAAACTTCTTGAAGAGGATGGTGCCTTCGGAGCCACTGTTCAAAAATACTATAGAGAAAAGGATTATTCAGGCTTAGAAACATGTTTATAAAAGAAATATTTATAATTCTTAAAGTAAAAGCATAAGGTATATCTTAAAATCCCAAGACATGGAAGGATGCCAAATATATTTTTCATGCTTGGAAATATTTTGTAAAGCACTAGTTCATTCTGTCAGGCCCCGATGAAGCTCACTCATTTGAAAGAAATATGAGAAGGTAACTATGGAAAGGGAATATCTCAGGTAAATGAACTTTACATGACAAGTTTAGACCTTTCAGAATGCTGCAGAGCAAGAGCAATTATTGGTTGAATGACAACTGAGTCAGAGTTGTAAGTTAAATATGTTTCTTGTCCCAAAGTAAGTTAGCCTAAAGAAAGAACATATAAAACTAAGTTGGAATCAGTACTAGAATTTGGTCATTTTTGTTGTTGTTATGGTTGGGGACTTTCAATGATTTCAACCATCTTGTTACGTTTGGTGAAGGGTATGCGTAATGAAGTTTGGGGTGAGAAAGAGCTTATCTCCCATAATGGAGACTAAAAACACTTGGACTTGGTTTTCCAACTTCCTCTGAGGCTAGAGCATGACCATATGATCCATACTCAATCACAGATATCCATCCAAGACTTTGAAACAGATAGTGACATATAGAAGCAAGGACAATGAAAAACATTTCTGGTAGTGGGCAAAGGCAATTGTGATAACAGCATCCAATTTTTAGGGCTTGTGAGACCAGAAGTACCAGCAAAGGAATATCCTGTGATCTATAGCATGGTTTTAGCAAATCTCTTCACTGCTACTCCCTCCTCCCTTGTTCCCACTCATTTCTGAACCTCCTTCTCCATGATTTCCTGAATTATCCAATATCTTCTCAGCAAATTCTTTTTCTGTTTAAATCAGCCAGTTAGTCTCTGTTGTGTGCAATTAAAAATTCTGACTGGAACAAAAGATAAACAATTAAGAGATTAAAAGATTGAGTAAGAATAAAGTAGAAACTCAAGCTATCGAAGAATTTATAGTGTATCATTAAACAAATGACAAAGAGAAAGGCTTTTTATTATCAAGCTATATAATAGAGGGAAGAACACAAGACCCAAAGTCAGAGAACTCCCCTTGAGGCCTAGCTCTGTGCTTTAAAAGCTGTATGACTCTAAGCAAATCACTAAAGTTCTTGGAGATCTAGTCTCTTCATCCTTAAATGAAAGCAGTAATATCTGCCCTATTTCCAAAGGGATTATCCAATGTGATAATATTTATGAAAGTACTAAGTAAGTAAGCTATTGTTACTTAGCTATAAAACTTATGCCAGGAGATACAAAGTTAGTGCATTGTCACAGTGATGGTGTCTAAAAAGGAAAGTGACAATACTTCAACAAACAAAAATTTGGAAAAACATTTTGAAGCACAGTACAGAACAATGATATAGAATGGCAGTTTTTTTCCACAATGGAAAACAATTCTATTTGCTTAGAGATTCTGGACTTCAAATGCTAGTTGTGATTAAAGTTGGCTTCTAATTGTGAATTAACAGAGGGATCTGCAGGCCATGATAAATACTGAAAATTTGGTTCACAAATACCAAGTGCTCTCTAAATAGCTCAACTACTAAATAAGTTTACAGAGTACTTATTATGTGTCAAAGTTTGGAGAAACAAGAGCCCACATGAAAAAGTGAGCTCCATGGGTTGTGACAAGGGAAATTTGTGAAAATTTCTTAACCTGTTTGATTTCCCTTTTCTTCATCTGTGAATGGGAATAATATTTATGGATTAATTAGTATTAATCAGTTCTCACCACTTGTCCACCGGAATAGGATATCTTTTATTTTCCTTGTATGTTCTATGAGTCCTTGTTAATAAAAACCACTAAGAACCTCATTCTTCATCTTTGAGCTAATAGGACATGAGCCAATTCTTCAATATTCACACCTGGACTGTATATCTCTTGGGTCTCTAGCTCTTTTCCAGAACAACACTTAGTGGGAAAAACAATACATTCATTTGGTGCATATTGATAACCAAAAAAAAAAAAAAAAANAACATCAGTAAGATGTATATTTAAGTGCTTAACAAATGGTAAGTGGAAATGATCATCATCTTCATCCCCTTCTTCCTCTTCTCCCTCCTCCTCATTATTAACTTTATACTGGAAGAACTTTACAATTAGCAAGAGACCTGAGACCTAGTGTAATAGAAATGCCAACGCCATGTACATTTGAGCCAGGTCTTTTGAAGGGTTATGGTTCTGACAGGCAAGAATGAAAACGGAGAAGATACGGGAAGATTGGCTTTTCTGTGTGTGCCTTCTCAGCTAAAGAAATTAGGAACTGGCTTAACAAATAAAGCCCAAATTCTATTCAAGACCAATTTTATTAATTAGGTTTTTTTTTCTGTTTTAACTTCTGCAGTTTTTTCTTTGCATGAAAGTAGTACTTATTCATTATATACAATTCAGAAAATATAAATGGGCAAAAATGAAAGGAGAAAACACATAATGGCTTCATATTTTGTTATATCTAGTTTATAAAATATGCATAACACTGCGTATTTATTTTAACAAAAAAGAGAATTGTATTTTAATGTTTTAAAAGGTATTATATGGGGCACCTGGCTTGCTCAGTCGGTTAAGCGTCCGACTTTGGCTCAGGTCATGATCTCGCGGTTTGTGGGTTCGAGTCCCGCTTCGGGTTCTGTGCTGACAGCTAGCTCAGAGCCTGGAGCCTGCTTCAGATTCTGTGTCTCCCTCTCTCTCTGACCCTCCCCTGTTCATGCTGTGTCTCTCTCTCTCTCTCAGAAAAAATTAAAACATTAAAAAATAATAAAAATAAAAGGTATTTTATTTGTATTAAGCAATATTTAATGTTTAAACAATATTTAAACATGCTTAAACAATGTTTAGCTGCTTTTCAACTGGCAAATCTATTTTTTTTTAATGAGAAAGAGGCTTTCTGATAAAATTAATCTCTCACCCATACCTATTAAACTTTGATTGTGAAAGAGCCCAATATACAATGAGCTACCAGATAAGGACCTGAGGCAAAAATTCTGCCTTTTGTCAATTGAGAAAAATTACTACTGTAGTTCAGCTTATAAATAATCTTTTTTTTCTGCCAAGAAATAAAAATTCTTTACTAGGTAAGACAAAGACATCAATTCTTAGCACCAAAACATTTAGTGGATAAAACCATTAATGTGCTCACCCACCTTATCAACCTTTTAAAATGAAAGTATTAATCTTGATTAAATTCTTCATCCGTGGTGCTCATCTTCAGGTAACTTCGTCAAACCATGTCTAAAATGACTCACATTGGAATTCTGATGCTTCACCTAGATAATCACACTGTCATTATCAGAAGAACTTATCTTCCTACCAAAGATTTATATAAACTGTATCGAGACAGTTTTCTAGAATTAGAAAAAGGTAAAGATAATCGCAGATGCAAATAAGGGACATGTTTTATGTTTAAAAGTAACATGAGATCTCTGGTGTCAAGCCTAACGTATAAAAGTCCTGGGCACTCCCATCCTCACAGCAAGAAAAAGTTAGATAAATGGAAAATCCACAACTTTTCTTGGGCTATGAGAGAATGAAGTCACAGGACAAACTGTCACCCCTAAAACTGCAGAGATGACTGCAGAGAAGTACCATTATGAAATAAGCTTTCAGCCTTCTCCATCAAAAACCTGTTTAATTCAGAAGGAAATGATGACCAGAGGCTTATCCCAGCCAGAGGAAGGAGATTCCAGCTTTTCTGTCTCACCTAGGGGAAATAAAGCATAGGCCACACTGGTCAGGGTTTCAAGGAAATAAATTGGGAATGCCATAACCACAAAAGTAGGAGCTAGAGGGAAAGGAAAGCTATTCCATCGGAGACAGCCCCAAGACACTGGCCACATAAAAGACTGAAATTTAATCAGTATATTTTAGAACACAATGTCCCCTCCCACCTTAATACTCTCCCATGAATCAACAGAGCTCCAGTATCATGACGCTAAAAGAGTTACAAGGCAGACAATATCTAAGGAATAGTATACGGGAAAGCCCAAAGTCAAGAGTGAGGACAAAAACAAAGACCTATGGAAATTTGAAGCCTCCAGCACCTACAGCTCCAATTAAACACTGCCCAACTCCTTGCCAGATTAGCACAAATCCTACCTTAAAAGCCTATCTACCTCAGTTCCTATCACTCAATAAAATATATGTGACTTCCAGTAAAAACTTACAAGGCATACCAAAAGGTGAGAAAAATAAGTCTAAAAAGACAAAGCAATCAAAGCAAAGTAAACCCTAACTGAATATGAGATAGATTGAAAATATCACATAGGGAATTTAAATAGTTATCAATAATATATTAAAGGCTCTAACAAGACAAATTAACTACGTGCAAGAACAGGATAGTAAAGCCGACAGGTGGAAAGACTCTAAGAAAGACTCAAAGGACTGTTAAAAATAAAAAAACAGCGTAACAGAAATGAAGAATGCCTTTTAATGTGCTCACCAATGGATCTGACATCTCTGAGACAAGAATCTTGTCTTGAAGATAAAAACTTCCCAAACTAGAATGTAAAGTGAAAAAAAAATGAAAAAAATCAAGAGCTGTGGGATAATTTCAAAGAAGTAACATGAATGCAATTTGAATAACAGAAAAAGTGAATAGAGCAGAAGAAATATTCTTCAATAAAAGGAACCAGAGGAACCCATGGATATCACTTGCAATGGCCAAAGATGGAAAAATTTGAGCAATAGAATAAATAAAGTAGTATTAGGTTATAGCCTAATTTATTTTATATAGGTATATAATAAATATAGTTGAGTCCATGATGATACAAATTAAAGAATAAATAAAGGGGAAATACTTAAGTCTACCATGCAGAAGAATTTCAATTAATTAACATAGATACTCTGAATACATAATACAGCTGGCATATAACTCCTTAAGTCAGTTTGTATAATAGTTATCTAATGTACCTGCAAAATGTTCTTGTGATAAACATGAAATATATGTTTACAAGTCATGTAATACAACTGAAAGTGTATTTTAGCTATCAGTAGACCNACATGATGATTAAATATAATGTGGTATCCTACATGGGATCCTGAAACAAAAAAATATATATATTAAATAACTAGTAAGTAATCTTTTTTTTTTTTTTATTTCTAAGAGAGAGAGAGAGAGAGAGAGNCTCCCTGTTTTTCTTTTGTTTTTGTTTTTTTTTAAAGATTACACAGATTGCATTGTGGAGAAGGGGCTAAAGGATAGTATGAGTTGATGTGCAGGGAGCAAGGAATGAAGAAATCACAGAGAAAACAATGTGCAGGCAAAAAGGTGGTAAGGTGGTATGTGACTGACTAGCCAAGCAGCACAACTGAGATATGAGGTATCATAGAAGACTCCAAGTTTTCTGGCTTATTCTGCAGGAGAGAATACTTGTAAAATTTGTTTAATGTTTATTTATTTGTTTTGAGAGAGAGAGAGAGCAAGAAGGGGAGGGGCAGAGAGACAGGGAGAGAGGGAATCCAAAGCAGTCTCCATACTGTCAGTGGAGAGCCTGATGCGGGGCTTGATCTCATGAACTGTGAGATCATGACCTGAGCTGAAGTCAAGAGTCAGACACTTAACCTATTGAGCCACCCAGGTGCCCCAGGACAAAACACTTTTATTCCCAAAGATGTAGTCAACTGGACAGATGTGGCATGAGGAAGGAATGTTAGTATTATGATTTTTGATGTACTGTTCTTGAGTATACTTTTGAAACTTTCCAAAGGAGATGTCAGATAGACTGCTGGATATTTCAGAGTAATATTTACTCTGGAAATATAAATTGAGAGACCATCAGCTTGTGTTAATAAGTGAAGTTGTGGTAGTATGAGACAATAAAAAGATAAGAGAATCTAGTGTCATTTTTCTCAAGAGTCATCTTTCTGGAAGGTCAGGACAGATCATCACACTGTGAGAACCACTGCTTGAGATGCCTCAAGCCAGCCCATCAAAATCCCAGTCTAGTGAGGGGAAAATGCACCCAGCCTGTGGTACTTCTATGGTATGGCAGTCCTGGCAAACCAGTAGATAACAGCATTCACCTAAAGTGATTCTTGTAAGTATTAAATATGTTAAAATATGCAAAGCCACTTTGAATGATGTATAGAAGTATTGCTGCTATTGATATTAAAACTATAATTACTTTGTTTTTGAAGTCTCCCTCTAAGGATTTCCTGTTTCCTTAAACTTTTATTGTCTACTACATCTTTTGCTCCTTCAAGACTTAGGTCAAATGCTACTTCTCTGAAAGCATTCACCAGTCTTAATGTTTCTCTCCTTTGATTATTACATTTATTAAATTGTAGTTATTTGATTATGTGTCACTCTCTAACAGTATGTGGAGAAAGTCACTGAGAGCAATGATGTTGTCTTATTGATCATTGTACACTAAATGTCCATCATAGCGCCTATCCAACAAGCTGGCTGGGTTGATGTAGTTCAAAAATATGTGAAATTTAGTGGAAATTGTATATTTTTCTTGAGAGAGAGTCCAGTTTTTTAAAATCAAAATCTCAAAGAGAATGTGAATTAAATATGTTAAGAATCATTTATTTAGTGGTTAGATGTTGGAACTGAGAAAAGGAGGAATCTCAGAGATGCTAATGGTTTTGAGTTGGATGTTTCTGTAAGTGGTGCTGTTCACTGATCCACATCAGTTAGCACAGTGTCTAGCATATACTCACCATCATGTTAGGTTGCTGGAATATAAAGTGAAATGGGGAGTCTCATCTACAGAAGAGTTGCACTCTAATCAATCCGCACAGTATGGTTGGAGTAACATGGGAGAAACAGGGCCATTAACATCTTGGGAGAACAAAGAAGAGCAAATAACATCTAATTCGGAAGAGAATGGGTGATGTATTAGAGTTCCCCAGAAAATCAGAACCAATAGTGTGTGTGTGTGTGTGTGTGTGTGTGTGTGTGTGTGTGTGTGTATACATAAACTCAGAGAGAGACAGAGGAACACAGAGAAAAATAGAGAGAGAGGAAGATAGATTAACAGAGAGAGAGTCTCATATGATTGTAGAAACTTGGCAAATCTAAAATCTGCAGGGTAAGCAAGCAGGCCAGAGACTGAGGAAAGAGACACAGTTAAAGTCCAAAGCCAATTTTAGTTAAAGTCCAAGTACTAGCACAATTTATTCTTGCTCGGGGAGGTCATTTTTTTCTTGTGAAGGCCTTCAACTTACTTGAATGAGGCCTACCCACCTTATGGAGGGTAATATGCTTTTCTCAAAGTCTACCAATGTAAATATTAATATCATCTTTAAAAACACCATCTTTAAAAACACTGTGGTCTAGTCAACTTGACACATAAAACTAACCATCATGGTGCTTTTGGGTAAGTCATTTTAGGTGACACTTGTATCTAAATTTTGAAAAATAAATAGCACAAGCCTGGGCAAAATGGGAATAAATGGGAAAAGGGTACTTTAGGAAAGAATAAAGCACAAGCCTGAAGAAATGGGAATATGCTTTTGGGCCTTGCAAGTAGTTCAAAAGGGCTGGAAGGAAGGATGAATGTGGGTATATGTAGCTAAACCAAAACTATATATAGGGCCTTCCTGCATATTAAGAAAGGTAAAAAATCTGGGTGTTATTTTGAAATCTATGAGAAAGCAAGGAATGGACATAACCATGTTTAATTAATGCATACAATGGCTGACTCTGGAGGCTCAAAGGAAGTTACCAGGTAATAGGTACATGACTTGCCTACACTGAGGTCCCTATTAAAGTCTTGGAGCCTCTTTCTGGGTTTGAAATAACAGTATCCCAGAGATTCTTTTTTTCATGCAACCCCCTAATGATAGAACTCATTGAAGGAGTATTTGGAAAGTTTTACTGAAAAATCACACTTTTGAAAGAAACGGACACTTTAAGAGCATAGATTGTCAGTGATGTATAGCTGGAAATGGAAAGCCTGTTCCACAGCTAAGAAATTCAACCAGAGCCAACCGCAGTTGACTATAATTTTAAATGCATGCCCCACAGCTTCTTAGCTTAGTTGAGGAAAGGGCAGACAAGTTCTTGGGGCATGCATAAGGGAGTGAAAAACAGATTAAACTCACTTAAGTGAATGATGAAATTTGAAGGGATTTTTGTGTAAGAACCAAAATATTGGTGATAATGAACCAAAAAGAATCAAAAAACTAGAAGTCT
>NW_027529673.1:560254-591787 GCF_008692635.1 Crocuta crocuta
AGTTCCGCAGGTTGTTTTTTCCTTTTTCCATACACATTTAGGGGTGTCATTAGGTGACAAAAACCCTATGAACGGTTTTGAGAGAGGATTAAAAGCAAGCTGCCATGCTCCCCCATGTGACTCTACTGTGCATCCGGGACTGAGAGCCACTGCCTTAGGCGGNGAGTGGTCCCTGAAAGGGCCAGCGCTCCCACACAGGGGCTGGGGCTTTTCGTTTGGCTTTCAGTAGGTATTACTAATTGACCTCCAGATTCTCAGCGCCCTTCCCAGGGAATTGGTGACGTTCCAACTTCCTTTGCCCCTTCACTAAATTGCCTATTTATTTATTCATTAAATATTGTATTATAATTGTTGTATTAATATTTATATTGTATTAATATTAATATTTTGTTCACACTGCTTGTGGGTACAAGCTCCAAGGACGATGGATCAGAATGATCCCTATCCTCATGGATCTTACTCCATGTTGTAATAAAGAGACACATAAAATTTCAAAGCAATGTGAATGATGCTGTTGGAGGCATGTGTATAAAACCTACCTGCTTGCAACAGGAACAAGGAACTGTTGGGAGTCCAGGAAAGCTTCACAGCAGGGATGGTATTTAAACTGGATGAGTAGATGACCCTAGAGGCTTTGCATTCAAAGCAGAGACCCCCAGGGAGCCTGGGACCTGACGTAATTGAAAACTGAAAATGGCTTTTTGGTGTGTGGGAGAAGAATGCAGAGTGGTTCAGGATTAATAGGGAGTGAGACCAGAAAGGCGAGAAGGGTCAGGTTGTGAAATTCCTGCCCACAGCATAGGAGTAGTTAGAAACAGTTTGGATTGATCCTGAGAGTCAACTTGCTACCTCGGCACTTTAGGTAAGGAATGACCATGATTGAATTTGAATTTTAGAAATATTATAGTGGATATGTGTATTATTATACATTATACTAAATAACAATAAGTCAAGATATATGATTTCCATCTACTGGAGATCCTNACCACAGTGCATACGACAACTTCTGTTTATGCAGACAGCTATGACTTCTTAAAAGAGCTATGCTGCCCCTATTTCTTACAGAATTTCTCTTCATTTCACATCAGCTTTTCCATTACTTCCTACTATTCTTCATTACAGTGATGCTTCTAAGGCATTCATTCCCATTTATTAAGTAGTTACATATCTGGTATAATGGTGATGATTTTAATAAACATATTATTTCTCCAACAATACTGCTAGAGAGGATTAATAATAGCAGCAGTCATGGGAATTAGCTTATGCAACACTTACTATATGCCAGGTACCCCTCATATAGGAACTCATTTAATTCACAAAACAATCCTATGAAGAATGTTCAGTTCCTCAGTTATGCCTATTCCACAGATGGGAAAACTAAAGCATGAGGAGGATAAGACTCATGCCTGGGGTTACACACCTAGTAGGTGGCAGGTGGCAGAACAGGGTTTCAAACCCAGGCAACCTCACTACAGTACGGGTTCCTGACCTTAGTGAAACATTGCCTCACCACAGTATTCACATGAAAACACACAAAATCTGAGCAAACAAAAAGCAGGAGTTTCAATAACTTTCTTCAATTCATTTGGTTAATAAATGTAACAGCCGGAATCAAATTCAGGCTTGCTGCACTTGGCACTTTCCAAGATAACAGGTTCTTCCAGTTGCATGTTTTGCAAACAGAGTGAACCTGCATGATTTGCCCATTTTCTAATTTAGTGATGAAAAGAAAAGGAATATTGGAAAATTGTGAGTGAATACATATATATATGTGTGTGTGTGTATATATATATAGTATTTTTACTTTAGCCTAGGCTCTAGGACCTTTATCTGATATGGACATGTGTCTTTAAGTATTATAGAATAAAAGTAATTATTCATGGCAAGAACAGTAAACCAAGTTCAAGGTAGGCAAAATTAGTGTAAGTACCACTTGACTAATCCAACATTGTTGTCATGAGCACGAGACACTACTCTGTGATTTCCAATGTTCTCTCTAAATTGAGCTTTTAATACCATGTCTCTAGGCCATAGGCATCTACTTCTGATGCCTCACTACTTTCCCCCAATCATGATAGATTTTACCTGCTTCTGAGGGTTGCAATGGAGAATAAACCACACATCTATTACCTGCGCAGATAGAGACTCCTTTATTTGTATTGAAAGTTCTTTCCTCCAGACAAAAGGATTAATACTACTATTTTTGCATCTGGCCCTTCAGATGCACCCCTAATGCTTTCAGCCTCCCAAGGAATTAATATTGTTTGATGGAAATTCAGAGACATTATGGAATTATTTTTTCACCTAATAACCTACCTCATGGCCTAGAGATCCCCTGCATTCTCAGCTGCACAAAGACCATAATTCTGTTAATCAGTTCTCACCACTTGTCCACTGGAATAGGATATCTTTTATTTTCCTTGTATGTTCTATGAGTCCTTGTTAATAAAAACCACTAAGAACCTCATTCTTCATCTTTGAGCTAATAGGACATGAGCCAATTCTTCAATATTCACACCTGGACTGTATATCTCTTGGGTCTCTAGCTCTTTTCCAGAACAACACTTAGTGGGAAAAACAATACATTCATTTGGTGCATATTGATAACCAAAAAAAAAAAAAAAAAAAAAAAAGTGGGGGGGGCATAGTGAGAACAATGGACAGACGGGAACAAAATAGCAAAAATCTCTGGGTATTAGCATAAGGCATTTGAATTTATTGCATATGTAGTCAGAGTCACTGCTGCCATTTGAAAAGGTGAATGACATGAGAAAATAGTTGTACACAGAGAGACATATATGAAAGTGTTGCCCAGGATGGATTTTTTTGGAGAGATTAGAGGCAAGGGACCAACAAGGCATGCTGGGCAGCTAAGTAACAAGGGCCTATACTCACAATGTAAGAGAAACTGAAGGTAATATCTGTAAATGAAACAAGAAAGCAAAGAAGGTCACAAATGTTTGAACACCGGGAATGCCATCTGGCAGAAGAAAAATTCAGTATGACTTCAAATGCTTCTTTCCAGTGAACAGCAAATATTCCATGCATGCCTAAGAATATTTGTGATGTACAATTATAGAAACATACAGAACACAAATACACAAATAATTTATGGAGCAATAAGAGTGATATCATTGGAAATTTAGATGAGAAAAATTATAATATGTTCAAGTCTAGCCTAATGAACAAAGAAGATAATGTAAAACATCCTTCAGAAAGCAAATTCAACTGAAGCTGAAAACCTGACATCTTAATCACGACAAATAATTCTGACTGGTAGAAGGAAGGAGCCCATGAAAAGAATCAAGAACTGAAAAAAAAGGATTATTTTCTGTGTATGTTTCTCTAAAGTAATAGTTATACACCCATCTAACCCCTTTTATTCTTTCTGTAGCCAAAAATCTTTATCTACCATTATTTCCAAGTCTCTTTTCTACTCCTCTAGTTTTCTATTCAATTGGGAAAAATTGACAAATGTATTTCTTACAAAGATCAGTAATCAGAGTGTCACCCAGTCTGGCCAAAAATATAAATTGCCACTTTAGGCAAAGGAGAAATCTGTTACTCTGTTTGTATTGGGTCTTTGTTAAGGGAAGAGAGTAAGTACAAAAGGAAGAATCTGTGTATTCTGTGCTAAGGAAAGATCTATAAAAAGGTGAGACACTAATAAAACCCCTTCTGAAACAATGAACAACTGAGGGTAGAATATCAAAGGGGCAAACCACATACCATCTCAGGAAGAGTTGGGGATAGAAACCAAGGAGTTTACAACAGGGAGAACTTTGGGATATCTCAAAATGTTCCAATTTGTTATCACTTTTTACCTGTTTACCCCCAAGTGATTAGAAGTAAAATTCAAGAAGTGAGAAGGATGCTGTTAGGGAACATCAAGGTAAACAGAAGCCATGGAGATCATTCCAATCTACAGCCACATGGCAGAGAGAGAGAGAGACAGAGAGAGAGACAGAGAGAGACAGAGAGGAATTCTGAAGGACAGAACAGCCATGGCAGCCATATTTGCAAACTCTTCCTTGGGCCCAGCTGACAATCCCTCTCTTCTTTTCAAAGGCCAGAGGAATGAATTTCATGTCTGAACCACTTATACACTCCTAGATAGTGAAGATTAGTAATTCCATTTATCCCTCATGTCCCAAATTCTTAGGATTTCCTTGTTCTCTTTTAAAGTTGAGCTTCCTGTGTCAATGAAGTTTTATCATTTTCTTTGTGTCCAAAATGTTTGAGAATCTCTAGCTATTAAGAAAATATTACTAGATCTCATCACTCAAAAATATAAGAATTTCTCAGAGATTTGATTACCTCATTAATGAGCTTGCACTCAAAACTGATGTAGAGATCAGTGAAGCTCAAAAAAATATGCACTGAACACATAAATATCATTTACTGGGGACTCATGAGAAAGAAGAGAGGGGAAAATGTATTAGAATGTTTTCTCAAAGCAATAGAAAGAAAATGGCCTTTGGAAAAAGGGCTTTTCCTGAGAAAGGAGAGATAAGGCTTCTTAGATGTAGAAGTCACATATTATGCACATATTAAATCTGACACATATTAGGACCTGAAAGAATGCTGTCATTTAACCAGGAGTTGGTCAATGGGTAGCCTGGAGTCATGGCAGTGTGTTCTAGGCCTTGCCATCCAGATGGGCTCATTCACAGTAAGAACAGTTCTACCTGTATCTGTTTGACATATTGAAGTGCCATCGTTTAATTAAAAAAATAAAAGGGTTCTGTATTTCCACTGCTTGAGGGGCAGTGGGAGAGGCTCCATGGACCTGGTTCAGAAAACAAATATAACTGGAAAACATTATGAAAAATAAATAATAATAATCTCAACAGTTTAAAATTTCTGGAAATTTTTAAATGAAGAAACGTTTATTCAAGAAAATCTTCTGTTTTATAACTGAAAATTTTCACCTCTTAATCCTCTTTACCTATTTAGGCCATCTCCACAGCCCCCTCCCCTCTGGCCACCACTAGTTTGTTCTTTGTATTTAGGAGTCTGCTTCTGGTTTTTGGCCTGTTTGTTGGTTTTCCTGTTCATTTATTTTGTTTTATAGATTCCCCATATGAGTGAGATCTTATGGTATGTGTCTTTCTCTGTCTGACCTACTTCACACAGCATCATACACTCTGGCATTTGAATCATGGCTCTTTCACTTCTCACATGACAGATTGCTTTGAATCTGTTGATTCATTTGGAGACTGCTGATATGTTAACAATAAATCTTCCAGTTCATGAATAGGGATAACTCTCTGTTTATACACATTTTCCTTAATTTCATCCAACAAGGTTTTCTTGTTTGCAGTGTACAGGTCTTGCACTTCTTTGTTTAAATTTATTCCTAAGTATTATATTCTTTCTGATGCTACTGACAATGGAATTATTTTCTTAATTTCATTATCAGACTGCTTATGCTAGTATATAGAAATAAACTATAATCTTGTATGTTGAATTTGTATCCTGCAACTTTGCTGAACTCTTTTATTAGGTCTACTTCCACCTTTTTTTCTTTTATTGTAGATTCTTTATGGTTTTCTATATAAAAGATCATGCCATCTGCATATACAGGTAGTTTTACTTCCTTCCCAGTTTGGACAATTTTCTTTTCCTTTCTTTCTTTCTTTCTTTCTTTCTTTCTTTCTTTCTTTCTTTCTTTCTTTCTCTCTCTCTTTCTCTCTCTTTCTTTCTTCCTCTTTCTCTTCTTTTCTTTCTTTCTTTCTTTCTCTCTCTGTCTCTCTGTCTCTCTTTCGGCTAAAGCTGCCAGTATAATGCTAAATAGAAGTGGCAAGAACAAACAAACTTGTCTTGTTCCCAAACTTAGGGGAAATGATTTCAGATTTTAACCGTTAAGTGTACTTTTTCATAGATCTCCATCATCAAATTGAGAAAGTTTCCCTTTATTCCTAGTTTCATAAGTGTTTATTTTTTCATGAAAGAATGTTGGCTTTTCCTGGATCTATTGAAATGATCATGTTTTTCTACTTATATTGTATTAATATGTTGGACTAACCTTGCATTTCTGGAATAAATCCTGTGTGGTCACAGTCTATAGTGTTGGACTTTATTTTCCAGGATTTTATTGAGGATTTTTTAAATTTATATTTGTAAAGGATATAATTCTGCAGTTTTGAGGTGCCTGGGTGGCTTAATCAGTTGAGTGTCTGACACTTGATTACAGTTCAGAGTATGATCCCAGGGTAGTGGAATCAAAACCTGCATAAGATTCTTAAGATTTTCTCTCTCTCTTCCTTGGCCCCTCTCCTCCAGTGGCGCTCTCTCTGTGAAATGATGATGATGATGATGATAATAATTCTGCAATTTTTTCTTCTGCGATTGCTTTGTCTGGCTTTGCTATCAGGGTAATACTGGCCTCAGAGAATAAGTTAGGAAATTTTTCTTCGTATTTTAGTTTTTGGAAGACTTTGATTGGTTTAGTTCTTCTTTAAATGCTTGGTAGAATTCATGAGTTAAGCCATTTTATCCCGGAGCTTTCTTTGTTGGATTTATTTTTAGTTTAACATTTTAAAAATGTTTATTTATTTATTTTGAGAGAGAGAGAGAGAGCACATGCACCAGTGGGGAGCTTCAAAGAGAAAAGGACAGAGAGAATCCTAAGCAGGCTACGCACTGTCAGCTCAGAGCCACATGTGAGACTTGATCCCATGAACCATGAAATCATGACCAAAGCCAAAAGTTCAATGCTTAACTAACAAAACTACTCAGATGGCCAGATTTTTAAAAATTACTATCTTAATGTTTTATTTGTTATAGGATCTGTTCACATTTTCTATTTCTTCTTGGGTTAGTTTTGGTGATTTATGTGTTTCTAGGAATTTGTCCATTTCATCTAGAATGCTAATTTGTTGCTCTACAGTTGTCCATAGTGTTCCTTCATAATCTTTTTTTCCCCTCTACAAATTCAGTAGTAATGTCGTCTTTCATTCCTGATCTTATTTTTTATTATTATATTTGAAAGCTTATTTATTTTGAGAGAAAGAGAGACTATGTAAGCAGAGGAGGGGCAGAGGGAGAGGGAGAGAGAGAATCCCAAGCAGATTCCATGTTGTCAGTGCAGAGCCCGATCTTGGTCTCAAACTTACCAACTGTGAGATCATGATCTGAGCTGAAATCAAGAGTCAGATGCTTAACCAACTGAGCCACGAGGTGCTACTCTTTCACTCCTGAATTTGGTAATTTGAGTCTTATTTCTTTTTTTATTGGCCAATTTAATTAAAGCATTGTCATTTCTGTTGATCTTTCCAAAAATCAATTTTTGTTTTTATTGATTTTCTCCATAGTTTTCTTATTCCCTATAGTACTAATTCCTATTTCTATTTCCAGTCTAATTTTATTATTTCTTCCTCCTTATTTGGGTTTAGTTTGCTCTTCCTTTTCTAATTTCTAATGTTGGTGATTGGGTTATTAATTTGAGACAATTCTTATTTTTTAATGTGTGGCTTACAACCATAAAGCACCATTTTTTTGCATCCCATATTTTTTGTGTTTTTAATTTTTTTTAAATATTTATTTTGAGAGGGGAAGAAGAGAAAACAAGTGGGGAAAGGGCAGAGAGAGAATCCAAGACTCTGAGCTGTCAGAATAGAGCCTGATGCAGGGCTTGATCCCACAAACCATGAGATCATGACCTAGCTGAAATCAAGAGTCAGATGGTTAACCAACTGAGCCACTCAGGAGCTTCTGTTTCGTTTTAAGTATTGTCTAATTTCTCTTGTGATTTTTTCTTTAACCCAGTGGTTATTTAGAAGTGTGTGACTTAATTTCCATATATTTATAACATTTCCAAATCTCTATTATTGACTTTTTATTTCTTCTTATTGTGGTTAGAGTTCAGACATTTTGTTACTTTATCTTTTAGAAGTTTTAAGACTCATGTTATGATCTAACATGTGATGATACTGGAGAATGTTCCATGTGCACTGGGGAAGAATGTATATTTTCTGCTATTGGGTTCAATATACGTCTGCTAGGTCTCATTGGTAAATAGTATTATTAAAATCTTCTATTCTTCTCTGATGTTTGGTTTAGTTATTCTGTCCATTATTGAAAGTGGGGTATTAACTATCCATTAGAGTTAAATTGTATATTTCTCCCTTCAGTTCTGTCAGTTGTTGCTTCATGTATTTTCTGCTTCATGAGTTTTGTACTCTGTTCTTAGGTACATATATATTTATAATTGTCATATCTTCTTGATTGGTTGATCCTTTTATAGTTATATTATGTCTTCTTTTGTATCTACTAATAATTTTTCTTTAAAGTCTTTTTTTCTTTTTGGTCTGATATTAATAGAGCTATTCCAATCTCTTTTGAGTACTGCGTGTGTGAATTCTTTTCCTTCCTTTTATTTTTAAGTTCTGCTTAAAAATAAGTTCTGCTATTTGTGTCTGTGTATTTACAGTGGGTTTCTTTTAGACAATACTTGTTGAGGTCATTTTTTTTTAAATCCAGTTAGCTACATTCTGCCTTTAATTAGGGAACTGAATCTATTTACATTTAACGTAATTACTGATAAGGAAGTCCTTACTCCTGCCAGTTTGCTATTTTTTTCTATAGATGTCTTATGTCTTTTTTGTTTCTCAATTATTTCATTGCCAACCTCTCTTATAATGAATATATTTTCTAGTTACCCTTTTAATTCCTTTGTCACTTCCTTTACTATACTGTCTTATGTTATTTTCTTAATGATTGCCCTGGGGATTACTACTGACATTTTATAACAATCTACTTCAAATTAATACCAACTTAATTTTAATATTACATAAAGTATTTGCTCCTGTAGAGCATCCCCTCATCTTTTGGTATTGTCTCAGACTACACACACACACACACACACACACACACACATACACACACACACACGTATGTATATATATAGTATGCCCACCAGCTAGATTTATAATAATTGCTTTATGCATTTTTCTTTTAATCAGATATAAAAGAGAAGTTACAAATTGAAAAAATATTTATATTTACTTATTTTGATATATTTCCCAGTGCTCTTTATTTCTTCAGGTAGATT
Source organism: Crocuta crocuta (assembly GCF_008692635.1). Taxonomy (NCBI): domain Eukaryota; kingdom Metazoa; phylum Chordata; class Mammalia; order Carnivora; family Hyaenidae; genus Crocuta; species Crocuta crocuta. Next base: position 569,310 of record NW_027529673.1, read on the forward strand.
TAAGTCACTGAGTCATGTCCTTTTTTATCAGCCTGACTCCCTTTAGCATCATTGTAGGGAAAGTCTACTAGCAATGCAATTCCTTAGTTTTTGTTCATAGGGAAATGTTTTAATTTCCATTTCTTTTTAAGAATGTTTTTATTTTATTTTTGAGAGAGAAAGAGACAGAGCACTAGTGAGGAGGAGCAGAGAGAAAGGAAGACAGAATCTGAAGCAAGCTCCAGGCTCTGAGCCATCAGTACAGAGCCTGATGCAGGGCTTGAACTCATAGAGTATGAGATCATGACCTGAGCTGAAGTTGGATGCTTATCCAACTGAGCCACCCAGGTGTCCCTCCCTTTCATTTGTGAAGGATTATTTTGCTGGACATAGAATTCTTGATTCACAATTTTTCCCCCCAGTAGTTTGAATATGTGAATCCTTTGTTTTCTGGCTTTCATAGTTTCTGATGGGAAGTCAATCTTTAATTTCATTGGGGATCATTTTTATCAGATAGGTCACTTCTCTTGCTTTTTCTAGATGTTTTACTTGCCTTAGGCTTTTAGTACTTTTACTGTGATGTTTGTGGATCTTTTTGCATTTACATTACTCTGAGTTTGTTGAGATTCTTGTAGATATAAATTAGTGATTTTCATCACATTCTGGAGGTTTTTGGCTATTTTTTTCTCAAATACTGTTTCTTGTCCCTTCTCTCTTCTGTTTCTGAGGCTTCTATTATTCACTTGTTGATATCTTTGATTGTGTTCCCTAGTCCCTTAGGTTTTATTGTTATTCTTTCTTTTTCTCTCTGTTTTTCTTTTTTTTAAGTTTATTTATTTATTTATTTTGAGAGAGGAGAGTGTATGCAAGTGAGGGAAGGGCAGAGAGAGAGAGAGTCCCAAGCAGGCTCTTCTTTATCAGCATGGAGACTGATGTGGAGCTCAAACTCCCAAACTGAGACCATGACCTGAGCATAAGTCAGGCACTTAACCGACTGAGCCACTCAGGCACTCCATTTTCTCTTTGTTTTACAAACTGATTAATCTCAATTGTATGATCTTCAAGTTTAACGATTATTTAGCTGGCGCAAATCTGCTAAGCCCTTCTCATTAATATTTTATTTCAGTTATTATACCTTTCACCTCCAAGTTTCCAACTCCAAATTTCTATTTGATTCTTCTTAATTTCTATTTCTTTATTCATATTGTCTATTTAGTAAGATACCATTCTCATACTTTCCTTTAGTTTTGTATGCATGGTATCTTTTAACTCATTTCACATATTTAAAAAGTTGATTAAGGTATTTGTCTAGAAATTACATCTAGACTCCCTTGGGCACAGTTTCTATTGACTATTTTTCCTTCATTTTTGTATGGAATATATTTCCTTTTTTTCTTTTCATTCATTGTAAATATAAATTTAAAATACTCAACAAAATTCTACTAAACCAAAACATATAATAAGAATTATATACAATAACAAAGTGGGATTTATTCCAAGAATTCAAGGTTGGTTTGACATCCAAAAATCAATGCAATACATCCATGATCTTTTTTTTTTATTTTTTTTTAAAAATTTTTTTATGTTTTATTTATTTCTAGGAGAGAGAGAGAGACAGCATGAGCAGGGGAGGGTCAGAGAGAGAGGGAGTCACAGACTGAAACAGGCTCCAGGCTCTGAGCTGGCAGTCAGCACAGAGCCCGACCCGGGGCTCGAACCCACGAACCGCGAGATCATGACCTAAGCGAAAGTCGGACGCTCAACCGACTAAGCCACCCAGGCGCCCCAATACATCCATGATCTTGTAGCAAAAAGGTAATAGGTTTAAGTAATGAAAACTGCTTTTAATTAACATTAGGAGAGGTTCAGTATTACCGTAGTGAAATATACTTCAAGAAGTTCCAAGCACTTCCCTTAATATTCACTGAGGTTTGACCAGCAGACATGTTGAGAGATTAATAGAATGACAGTTGACAAAGATGTAGAGTCACAGGTAAGGTGAGTCTCGGAAATTGTCCTGGCCTTAGGTAGGTAAACGCCTGAACAGGGAATCCAGAAATCTAAACACAAGCATTCAAAAAGATGTAATGGACTCTGGTTTGACTTTGGCTTACTCAAAGTCATAGATCTTGAAAACTCATTCCTTGGTCCTATTTCAACTCAAACTCTTCATATGAATGACATCCCCTGGCCCCAAATCTAGCTACATGACATACTTTAGCGTTGTCATATCTGGTGGTATTTACAAATAGTTTTTATAGAAGAGCCTAATTTTGTGTGAAATCTATGGTTCAGGGACAGAAGGGTGCTGAGTTCTAGGTAGTTTTAAGTAGTAAAGTTTTTGGTAGTCTGCTTGACATTTCTTTATTAGTGATAGAGGTTTAAGTAGTGTCAGCCCTCTTGGAAAAGGAAGTTTAAAAAAGCTAGGCAAGATACTAGTGTCCTAGTCACGTATCCTTCATAACATGGCAGAATTTGACTTTCAGTATGAAAAGAGAGGTGCTAAGCTTGAAAAAAAGAAGTCTAGCTGTGTATAAAAGAGCTTAAAAGAATGCTATAAATTGATTGATATCTGTATTTTTAGGATTCCCTTTTAACACATCTGTGGTTATATACATGTTGCTAATTCTAGACTACTCATTGTGAGCATGAACACAGTGGTTCTCAATCCATTAACATATGGAGTCCCAGGCCTCTACATTTATTAAATAGGAAGTTCTGTGTCTGGTGCCTGTACCTGGGTATTTTTGAAAAGCCAACTGAGGCACCTGGGTGGCTCAGTTGGTTAAGCATCCAACACTTGATTTTAGCTTAGATCATGATCTCAAGGTTCATGAGGTCAGCCCCTCATTGGACTCTATGTTGACAGTGTAGAACCTGATTGGGATTTTCTCTTTCCTCTCTCTTTGCTCCCCACCCCCCACTTGTGCTTTAAACAAACAAACAAACAAACAAACAAACATTAAAAAAAAAGCATCCCGAGAACTTATACAGCAAAGATTGAGAATCAGTTTCATAGTAGATTGCCTATTCTGTCAATTCCAATTTAAATAGCAAGAAGGACACTGAGCAGAGTGTATTAAGTATCCCAAGCTAAGTAGGACTGCCTCATTGATTTTTAAAAAATAATACATTCCATGTTCCAGATAAAATTAACAATGTGCAGTTGTTTTTTGATGAAAACAAAAATCCTAAGAGATTTCTCTAATTGCTTCTACAGTATTGATTTTATGTTGATTAATTCATTTTGAAGGTTTGGCATTGTGGTAATGAGGTGCATATTGGTTGCTATGGTAAAGGTAAAAAAATCTCAGATGGGTTCTACCTGAATGTAGATAAATTGTGTTTTTGTTTTTATTTATTTTAGTATTTATTACTTGAGGAATTATTATTATCTTTTTTAATGTTTATTTATTTTCAAGAGACAGAGTACAAGCAGGGGAGGAGCAGAGAGAGAGGAGACACAGAATCTGAAGCAGGCTCCAGGCTCTGAGCTGTCAGCACACAGTCTGATGTGGGGCCTGAACCCATGAACTGAGATCATATCCTGAACTGAAGTTGGCCACTTAGCTAACTGAGCCACCCAGGTGCCCCTATAACTTGAGGGATTATACCATCTGATATCTTGAAGGCACTGAAGAGGAAAAACTGTGTCTTCATATTGGCTGTCTGTATCAAATCAAATAAGAACAAAAAAGAAAATTGATTTCTTTGCTAGAAGTCTGATGGATATAGTAAATCATTTTTAAGAGAAAAATAAGGAAAATCTTCCATTGCCAAACATATGGCCAAAGGAAAATGTGAAAAATGGAAAAGCAATGAAATGGGTTGGGGGTGCTTCAGTGTGAAAAATGAAGCAATTTTAAAGTTAGGTATTAGATTTTTAAAAAATGAGGATTTAAGTGTCACCTCTTCTGGTACCTTTGATGATGCGTATCACAGAATATAGTGGGAAAAAGTCCCATGAAACTATGATCTAGACAGTGAACAAACAAACAAATAAAGAAAAGCAAAATATAAATGGGTGGATATTGAGGGGATTTAAGAGAAGCAGCGTTTTTGTTGTTAATTTATAAACAAGGTAAATAAGCACTGACCTATTTTTCCAGCCTCTGCAAGCCCTTTTCACCTACATTTTGCCTAATTTCCACTGCAAGCTCAGGCTTGTTCCAGTTTTGAGGATTAATTGTGATCTCAGTAGGAAGGATTGATAGTCTACCATGACAATACTTAAGTCCTCATTGATTATGGACTGACCACTTTTGTCCATTCCAGTAACTCCTTTCTGCCATGTTTCCTTGACCTGGGTTACTATCTTATTAACCTATTTGTGAAGACCTAGAATTGAGTCCCTACATGCCAAAATAAAACTTCTCTAACAGTAGGATGTTTATCCCAAAGTAAACTTGTTTGAGTGGGCAATTTTAGTTTCCAAACAGACTATCCTTTTAAATGACAGCTAATAGTATTTGATCAACCTTGGCATGGAATAGAAGTCTTGTATTTGGCACATTATCATTGAAGTCAAGGGTCATTGTTAATCCCCAAACTCAAAATCCCTCTTCAAAATTCAGCAAATATTTCTGAGTGGCCACACTGATTCTTGCACATAAAGACTTCAGAAATACTAGTCCCTGCACTTAAAAGTGCCACAATCTGGGCCTGAACGTGTAATTTTAATAGACACTACGACAGAGATAAGTAAAAGAAAGTAAAAAAGGAGGATGTGATCAGCTTTGACTGAAGGGAAGGAAAATGAGAAGCTGCAATGATTGAGCTGGAGTTTGAAGGGTTACTAGAAGCTTATTTGTTTGAGAGGGAAGGAGAAGCTGATGGAGAATTTCAAAGGAAAAGATAAGAGTTTCCATAAAAGCCCCTTGGAATGGGGCACATTCCCAATGATTCCACTTAGAATATCTTGATTGTCCATAGTTAAGGAATAGGTGAATATACTTTGTCTTTAACTTTCAGTGCCTTGAATTATGGTACCTTAACTCCCTCTCAAAGGATGCATACTTCCCTTCTTTGTAGTTAGAGGCTTTCTTTGTAATTAGTATGCAAATAGGATGGAGCTTCATGATTAATCATTATATACCAAAATCTTTGGGATTTGTCGATCAGAGAGGAAGTAAAAGATATTTTCAAAAATAACTTACTTGCCTTACCTTTCTCCATAGAAAGAATTCTTAAGGGAGGAGTCTTCTGAGGGGATTTATAGTTGATGGAAAATAGACGCAATTAGAATAATAAAATTCTATATTTAGAACATGTGGTAGTTATTAAGCTACTGTCTCACAGAGCCACATGCAGATCCAAATGTCTCACAGACCCATACATTATTGATAATAAGGTGGACAAGTTGATACATTATGTTGATAACATTCAGCCTCTTTCCCAAGTTGCAAAAGTGTTTGCTCCCTAAACCCATGTGCAAAGTAACCATAATGACAGAGATAGAGGCTAGGCATGGATTCAGTGATACAGCTTTCCTTTTCACAAATGCTGACTTAGATACTACCACTATGGAGTGACAAATCTGTTAATACACTCTGGTATATCAGAACCTACTATGAGGTTCTGATAAAACACCACGCCATTGGAGCAGGGAATAGTTCATTCACCTAGTATATAGATTACATTGGACTTCTATCATCATAAAGCATACAGCAATTGCTTTCACCAAAATAGATGAATATCTGTATATTGATCTGCTTCATCTATGGATAATGCTTCTGCCAGCATCACCACCCATGGGCCCAGGGATGTTACTTTATTATCGTATTATTCCACTTAATATTGCTTCTGACTACAGAACTCATTTTATAGCATAAGCAATGCAATATTGTGCTATTTCCTGTGGAATTCACTACTTTTACTATGCATTCCATCACCTAAAAGCTAAGGGTTAATAAAATAGTGGATTGACCACTGAAGATTCAGTTGAGGTACCAGTTGGGAGAAAACATCCTCAAGAATTGAGGTCCTGTCCCACAAGGCAGTACACGTTTTGAATTACTGAGTAATATTTCTCGCATGTGCATCCTTCCAGGTGCTGGAAGTAAGAGAGGAAATCGGAATGGTTCTTTTCATGATTGCATTTTACAACCCATGTACAATTTTATTTTCTCCTATGACCAAAATTTTGAAACTGTCTGTTTTTTAGGTGTTATTTTCCAAAGTAGAAGAACTGCTTCCACATAGGTACATAGAAATATTGCATTGGATTCGAAGTTTAATTCAGGGACATTTTAGAGGCTTTATGCACTGGGCATATGTATAAAAAAGAGGGGTACTGTACTATACTGCTTGATGCATTTGATCCTGACTATCAAGGTATATTTGGATTGCTGCTACACAGTAGTACAGGAAAGACTATGAAATTCAGGGCATTCTCCAGGGAGTTTTTAGCATTTCTATTTTCAATGGCAAAACTTATGGAAGTCTATAGGAACCAAGGAAATATAAAGTTACCTAGAATTCAGATTCTCTAGGAATAAAAATTGGTATCATTCACTGAGTAAAGAGCTTTGGCTGGCTGAGATACTGGCTAAAGACAAACAGAACATGTTATGGGTAGTGGAAAAAATTATAAGTAACAATCCAGGCATCATAATCTGTTAAAGAAATGAGATCAGCAGCAGCTCTGTGTATTTTCTTCCCTATCTACTCTTGGTGTATTTTTTCATACTACCTAGTTTTTGTGCCCATATACATCCATTTATTTTGATGTATTAACTAACATCTTTTTTCACATCTCCTGTCTTCTTATTTCATATAAATGTCATCAATAACATTTAATTTTACAATTTAGTTTTTAGTGTACAAATATTCAATATAGACTGTTACAGAACTTGAGAATTATACCACATCTCCCAGAGGGGTATGTGGTGACTATTAATCAAGAATGAATATAATAGCTTTTCGGGCTTTGGTTATTCTTTTTGGGGATAGAATGAGTGAATCTTTATTTGTAAAGAAAAAAACATAAGCATGCTACAGCTTTAATATGAACTTAACCATGGGTAGGAAGGTGTATCTACGTTGACTCTCAATAACCATGGGTTAGACTCTGCTAGTTATTAGCTAGTGTTTCTCAACCCTAGAGATATGCTTGTATACTTTGCCTTCTGATACTGAGGCTGAGCCTCTGAAAGCTACTTAGATCCTTTACTAGCTGGATCCTTAACAGATGTTGACACAGACTGGAAGAAGAATAAGGGGCTTGCTTTCTGCTTTTTATTTCAACAATTGCTCTTGACCCTGAGAAGGCAGTAGAGTTAAGCTTCTAGCTTTTTGTAAACACTCCCAGAATTAGCACCATCATTCCCCTTAAGAAGTTTCAACATAGGGGCACCTGGGTGGCTCAGATGGTTAAGCATCTGACTCTTGATTTTGGTTCAGGTCATGATCTCAGGGGTGTGAGATTGAGCCCTATATTGGGCTCCATGCTAACAGTGCAGAGCCTGCTTGGGATTTATTATCCCCCTCTCTGCCCCTCCCCTGCTCGTGCACGTACAAGCATGTGCTCTCTCTATCTCTCTCAAAAAGAGAAGTTTCAACATATGTTGGGCTATATTCCCCCCCTCCAAGAAGTCTTATATCATTAGTTCTGTAGAATGCTGCTCAACTCCTGAGGTTTTAGTACCAGCTTACTCACACCCCCTCCTCAGAGGTTTGAGTTCCTGCTTCATGAGGCCCCTCTTCTAATATCAACTGTTAGCATGAGGTACCAATACTAACTGAACAATATCCCCTTTTCAGAAGTCGGAGGCCAGTTCCATGAAGGCCTTCCAAAAGCCTCCAGATTCTAATATGTCTAGCCATTTCTTTATCTTTCCTCAGCCTGAGGGGTGGTACTGTTTCCTCTGATACCTAACCCTATATTCTTACAGTTTCCTTTTTAATTCCCAAATCTATTTCATCTACTACTACTGTTTGTATTAAGTTCTCTCTGTTAAGATAACTGGTATTGTTTGTTTTCTCTCATTGAATGCTGACCAATAGAGAACACACATATACACGCATCCATGCACAAATCCCTATCATTTTTTGATAATAAACTACAGAAAGTAAAGTTTATCTTGGCTAATTGGTCATGGGATTAAGTATTTTTTATATACAAAGTTGAGAAAAACCTAGTCAGTAACTACAGAATATACTTTGAAGATGTAAAACATAGGAGAGTATCAGAAATGCTTGATGCATATTCAGATTTCATGCATTTTAAAGAAAACATGTATTCACATACTCAGATTGTTCCAAACACACTTATAAGTTTTCTAACAGAGCACATCATCCATTTTGAAATTGAAATTGCATACCTGAGTTGTACTAGCAAAATTCCAAGTCCTTAGTAGCCACATTACAGACCTAGACTGTTAGCTTTCCTGTTCACATTGCATCCTGGTGATACAATAATCTATGGATGTAATTTTTTTTTTTTTTTGAGAAAAAGAGAGAGTGAGCAGGAGTAGAGAAAGAGAGGGAGAGAGTTTCACATGGAGCCCAATGCGGGGATAGATCTCACCACTTTGAGATCATGACCTGAGGCCAAATCGAGAGTCAGACGTTTAACCGACTGAGACACTCAGGCGCCCTGATGAAATTTTTGAACCATATGTGTCAGTTGCATGGCGTCAAAGATCAGAGCACAAGTAAAATACCATGATTCAAGAGGATTTCCATTTTTCTTCCATGTTCTGCTTCTGCATATACCCGCAAGACTGACCGAGAAGGGAAGCACAACTCTTCCAAGTCAATCCCATGGTAGTAGTAGGGCATCACAAGAGTTCTTCCACACGGAACATGGGGCTCCAGCAGCACTTGTGCCTTTCTTTATTTTCTCAATTCTGAGCTCTGATGCTTATTCATGAACTTTGAGTCTTAGGTTTACACCGCTCTAGTTACCAGTTCCTCTGATATCAATTCTGTATCAGCACCTGAACATACTTTTCTGTCTTAGCTATTATTTCTGTCTCTCTCTGGATCCGTTCCTCACTCCCTATGCTTTACTTTCGAGGTTTTGCTTGATTACTTCCACACTGACAGTTACCACTAACACCAGGATTGCCTTCCCTTTGTGACTGAGAAGAGAGGAGAAAATTTACTTGTCATCACTCAGCTCTGCTTAAAATGTAAGAACTTCACAAGAGAATATCATTCCCAATTTAACAATAAAAATAAGTCACAATTTAAAAATCATACTTTTGCCTCATTAGAGAGCTAGCCTCACAACAAATCCAGACAAACTGACAGCAATGGGTGACAAGACATGCTGAGGAGAGACAGGAAATGTGAGCTTTTTGTCTCACCACAATATGATTGGAAGGCATAAAAGCCATGCAGTTGGGTAAGGAGAAAATAGCTGATATGTTAACACATTGATTAAGCTGCACATGAGCTATGGAACAGTTTCTACTTCCTGAGAACGCAAGACACGGTATCCTGGAGAATGTATGACTAGTTTTGAGCCTCTCCTGGATGCTGCTGGGAGGCAGAAGAAAGGACACTTTGGACCTGCTTAAGACCCATCTGCATTCTGGGCAACAAGAGCACAGGATGTTAACTGGCTGCTGGGGGAGGGATAGGCAGAAAACATGCTCAGGTCTCAGGCCCTTCTTTGATTTGAGGAAATGACATCAGCTCCTGGGACACAGGAGAAATGGCACCTCTACTCAGGTCCCTGTCTTGTTGCCAGGAAGAGTGGCCTCTTCTGAGAGAAGAGTAAGAACTCTGCCTCCGAACTCCATGCTGTGCTGACACGAGGCAAAACCCCAGAAGACGAATCTTGAAGCTTGTAATGCTGTCTTTTTTCTAGCTGAGATTAAAGGGTTTTGCTACTTCTTTTTGTGAGCGAAAAGCACTCTTCTCAAAAACTTCTTTTTTTGATAAATATATGTAACTTTCTTCTGACAGATCGCTTCATATAAGGATCGAGCTACAGAAAACTCCTTTTATTACTGCTGTTTTGACTACTTGAATTTAGTAATATGTCTTTCCTGAGTTTCCAAGAGATTCTCATCTTCATTGTTATCTGTAGATCATTGTGACATTTTGTACTTGACAATAGTTATCTTGGGCCTTCTTGACTCCAGGGGAGAAATAACATTTATTTTGTACATCCTTGGTTTTCTCTATTCTCTGCTTTGTCAATCCTACATGCAGAAATTTTGTTTTGGTATTTCCAGAAATCTTTGTAATATCTAAAGTAACTTAATAAAACAAAGTCATATAACAAAAAAGACATTTTGTCATTGATTTGACAAATGAGGTTCTCAAAATAGCATTTCCTACAAATATTTTATACATCAGTTGTCATCCTTTGATTAGTTTTTCCTTTGGAAAAAATATGGGATACTTTCCCCTAGAGAATCATCTTTTAGGCTTGAAGCCATATATCTTTTTTCATAGTTTACCTTTTAAAGCATTTCAATGTGCTTCACATTTGATGCTTTTACCCCCCTCTCATTTCCTTAGCAAATTTCTCTTAAATTATAAATTCAGTCATGGAACTCTTATTGTTAAAAAAAAAAAAAAAAGCCATTTCCAAACATTGTTTTTTTGAATTCTTCCTTTCAAACAGTTTGCTGTCCTATTTTATTTTGTCATCATATTATTAAAACTTGGTCTAATGTGACATTTTCAATTTATGTTCTGTTTCCCTTCTACTGCAGTTTGACTCTCATCCTCACCAGCTGTTATGAGCTGAGTTTTACAACCTCTACTCCCCTTTGTACATTGAAGTCCTAACCCCCAGCACCTCAGGATGTGACTGTGCTTGGTAAAAGAGTCTTTAAAGAGGAAATTCAGTTAAAATGAGATCATTAGGTCCTACAAAACGACTGGTGTTCTTTCTATAAAAAGAGGAAATTAGGACACAGGCATGTAGAGAAAGAGGGCCATATGAAGATGCTGGGAGAAGACAGACATGTACCAGCCAATGAGAGAGAAACTAACCTGGCCAATACCTTGATCTCATATTTGTAGCCTCAGAATTGTGAGAAAATAAACTTCTGTTCTACTATGATACTGTACTTCTATGGCACTTTGTCATGGCAGCCCCAGCAAACAAAAACATCCCCTTACAGAGAATGTTTCTGGTGTGATTATAGTGACCTCCTCGTTGGTATGATGGTAAAACTGAAGATAGGGATTTTCAAGTAAGAGGAACAAAATTGTAAAATTTAAAATCTTATTTCAGTCAATTAGTAGCTCTGAAACTTCAGGTAAATATTTAGTCTTTCTGACCCCCATTTTCCAAAATTCTAAAAAGGGGTGACAGAGGTGCCTGGGGGATCGCTTCTTGGCCTTTTGGCTAAGATCAAGCGGATAGAGATGCCTGGGTGGCTTAGTTGGTTAAGCATCCGACTTTGGCTCAGATCATGATCTTGCAGTTTGTGGGTTCAAGCCCTGTGTCAGACTCTGTGCTGATAGCTCAGAGCCAGAGGCCTACTTCAGATTCTGTGTCTCCCTCTCTCTCTGCCCCTCCCCATTCACACTCTGTCTCTCTCTCTCTGTTTCTCAAAAATAAACATTAAAAATGTTTTAAAGTCAACGAAAATAAAAAGGGGATAATAAATACTTATTTTAAGTATTAACAAAGATAGTATAAATGGAAATGGCTTGCAGAGTATTGAGTAGATAATAATGAAACTTATGTTCTAGTTCCTACCCATTGTTGAACTAGCATGCTTCTTTTTCTTTAATTCAGCAGACTGATGCTATATTGAATGACATATGTTCAAGATAATTTATTTAATATTTTTCTCACACCTTCCACAAACTCTTCCTTTCCCATCCTTATCCTTCTAGTCAGCCCCTACTCCATTTAGAGCTGATGACCTCCGCTCACATTTCAGTGAGAAAATGGAAGTAATTGAATCAGAAGACCCTAATATTTCCAACATCAAGTTTACAAATACACATGCATCTACATTCTATTTTTTTGTGTCCATTTAAGCATAAAGGAAGACCTATCCCTAATCATTGCAAAGGACCTCAAATCATAAGGACCTTGCTCTGGTAGATTTTCCCTTTCACTAGCATGTGTCTTCCTTTGTAATTTTTCACTTCCAGTAGCATACAAACCCTCATTAATGTCTTCTCTCTCTCAAAAAATTTTTTTTCAACTTATCCTTTGATCCCATATCCCCTTTCCTGCTTTCCATCTGTCTTCTCTCTGCTCTTTTTCTTGTCAAAGCCTTTCAAAAGAGTTCTTTTCAAAAGGACCCACTTAATCTGGCTCCTGATGCCCCCATTCTACTGAAACTGTTGTTCTAAGAGTTACAAGTATCCCCATGTTTTTAGACCCACTATGTTCTTTCTCTCTCCTCCGTATTAACCTCTTAAGAGAATGAGATCCATTTGTTTGTTTCCTCATTTTTGCCTACATGGCTTTTGTGACTTATTATCCTGGTTTCTCTATTCCCTCATTGGCCAGAGGTTCTCACCCTCCTTTGCTGACTCATTGATATCCATTCATCCTTTCGATAGGGTTTGCCAGACTGTGGCTTTTCTTCCCTATTCAGGGAAGAGGAGGATCTCTTCCTCCTGAGGGATCCTAGGAACCTGGGGGATCTTTCCCACTCCCATGATGTGAAATAATGCCTATTTGCTAAAGATTACCAAATATATGTCTGAAACCCTTTTCTTTCTTTTGAGTTCCATCCTTCAAGATCCAACAGACTACTTGGCAGCCTCTCTTGGATATCTCATCACCCTATCCAAAAGGGACCATAATATATCCAAAAGAGAACTCTTGACTCCATTTTCTTTACTACATTCATTACCTGCCTAGTCTTTTCTACTTCAGTAATGGTCCTTTTGTCTTCCTAATGCTCCTAATTCAAAATCACCTCCCATTTGGACTAGTACAATACAGTAATTCATGTCTCTACTAAAGTTCTGGCTCCAACACTCCATTTGTCACAGCAGTCAGGATAACTTCTGCAAATGCCAATCTTCTTAAAATTATTTTAGTACTCTGATAAAATCATTTAAAGTCTCTCCACTATTGAGGACTCTGCTGGTCTCTGGAGATCTCTTTAACCTCATCTTGCACCAGGATCCCTTTGTTTACCATCTTTCCTTTTGCTGGTGTCCCTGAGACAAGCCAAGTTCTTTTTTGCCATGTGCCCTTTGAATATGTTCTTCTCACTTCCTAAAATATTTTCCCAAAAGAATTTTCTGGCTGATTCCTCATGAGACCAGTGTAAAGCTATGGCTCATTTCCTCAGAGAAGCCAGCCTATCTAAATTGGAAACTGTCCAAGTATTTCTTTATAAAATACATATGTTTATCATATTATAGTGCTTAATTGAATTTTGTGCTTAGTTCGCTATTTCCTGGTTTACTTGTGTTTTCCCCCACTACAATGTAAGCATCATATTGGCAAGGACCTTGTCTGTCTTGTAATTTTGTGCTAAGAACTTTCATACGCACTTATACAAATATCATATTAATTATCAAAGCTATAACTTCAGATAGCTACTAATATTAGCAGAATTTTATGGCTGAGAAAGGGAGGGCTTGGGGGACAATAGACAGCTTGCCAAGAATCATGGAGCTAGATGGAGCAGTTTTGGTATTCAAAATGAAGCACGTCTGATGCTAAAATCTGTGATCTTAATCCATGACTTATTGCCTCCTAGTCTCCTGATTCCTGGGCTTTAAACTTATTTTATAGTCATGCTCATCCCTTGGACCTAATATTTGGTGCTATTTCAGCCATTCTGACCTTTGACTCTCTAAATAATTGTGGTGAGGACCTTCCCATAGTCATGCTGTTTCTGCCTTTCTTGGTTAAATATCCCCTGTCATGTTAAAAATTCCATTCTGTCTTTGGGACCTCCTGCTTTACACCACAAGACCTTGATTTACTTTTTCCTCCTACTTTGCAGAAAGCCGTTTCCTTGAGCAGGCCATCTCTGGTCCCTGATTTCCTTATTTGTAAAGTGAGGGGTTTGGATTGACCTTGGCATTCTCTTTCAGATTTAAAAATTCAGCAAAAATGATGACATCTCATGTCTCTTTATCCTTTTTCATTTGGCATTTTTAAGTTATCAATACTTTAAGCAATTTAATTCCCCTAGTACTAAAACAATTTATTTCAGCAAAGAATTGGGAGATATCCCATATTGTAGGAGGAACATTCTTTAGGTTATTATAGTACATGGCTTCTTCATTAGCTAATAGGATGCAGTTCAATTCCCTTAGATTAATATTTTACTCTACCACAAAATGTTATTAATAGCCCAGCAGATGGCTGTCTGCCTTAGAATTATCAGTTATACAACACTTTAGTAAGAAGTTACTGAATATGTCCTATGTGCCAGTGTCTGTGTTGGGTGCTAAACTCTGCTGGAGGCTGGAGCTGATTAATACACAGACCCTGTCTTCGAGGAGAGATAGATCAACCCACAAATGGTCTAACCAAAGCAGATTGATACAAAAGCTCAACTGCACAATAGGAGCAGCACTAACTGTGGGAATATGAGTAAGTGTGACTATGATGGTATAACTGATCCTTGTTCTAGGGAATTAACGCTCCTGCTTTAGAAAACAAACAGGGAAAATTTTTATTATTTTTTTTATTTTTATTTTTTTAAAATATTTTTATTTATTTCTAGGAGAGAGAGACAGCATGAGCAGGAGACGGTCAGAGAGAGAGGGAGACACAGACTCTGAAACAGGCTCCAGGATCTGAGCTGGCAGTCAGCCCAGAGCCCGATGCGGGGCTCAAACCCACGAACCACGAGATCATGACCTAAGCGAAAGTCGGACGCTTAACCGACTAAGCCACCCTGGCGCCCCAAACAGGGAACATTTTTAAAGCTGGTCACAATCCAGCAATATGAAAAGATACCCAGAAACAGCCAGGTCCTCCTCTGCCATCCCATCTGATTCCTAGAGCAGACTTTGAGACATTTCTCTGGCTTCTGAATTCACCTCCTTCTATAACCCTAGGATTTCTGCTTTTCCGAGCAAGCTTCAGCCTTGCAATCACCAGCAGTCAAGCAATCTGCTGTTCGTTCCCAAAGCTCCAGGGACCTGCCTTCTGCCTGGACTATTTCTAGGCTGCCAAGTTGGCAAGGCACTGGGTTTATGGGCATGTGGTTCAGGGCAGCCTTCTCAGCAGGATGGCCCAGGGGATGCTTGGGGAGCAGAGTGGAGGGGAAGCCTCAGCAGGAAATACAGCTAGAAAGTCTCTCCAAAAGATGCAGTTAATCTGTAGCTGAGTTGTGAGGCAGGCTTGCCATCTCTGGAATGTTCTGCTTCCCTTTTGTACCTAGCTGGGATTCCCATGCACTCACGAGACCGGTGACAGGAACCGATGAGGTATTACCAATACTGGGGAACACATGGATATTAGTGAATAAAGCACCGTGCAAGCTTTTAAAAAAGTTCCTTATATTCTACTCTTTTTACAACAACCAGTCATTGTATAATATGTTATAGTTTTAAAGTATAAATGGATATTCCTATAAGGAAAGTAGGATTATTACTGACATTTTACAAGAGGAAAATGAGGCTGGGAGAGGTTGGGCAACTTTCCGAAGGTCACACAAGTATCACAAAGCAGAGCCAGGATGTGCTCACCGGCCTCTGACTCTAGATGTCATGGTTCTTCCACTTGAGGATTTCTCTTCCACACTTAGGTCTAGGAACTAGACCTTGAGCTCCCAGAGGGTGGGTGTCTGGTCCTGCCTTCTCCATCTGCACCTCCCTTAGTTTCTGAGTCAGTGCCTGGCAAGGCTGATTGAGAAGAGCTCTCACATCAGAGGAGGGTTGAAGAGTTCATTAAAATTAGGGCTCCTGGGTGGCGCGGTAGGTTAAGCTTCCAACTCTTGATCTCAGCTCAGATCATGATCTCACTGTTCATGAGTTTGAGCCCCCGATCAGGCTTCACGAGCACTTAGGATTCTGTTCCTCCTTCTCTCCACCCCTCCCCCACTTGTGCTCTCTCTGTCTCTCTCAAAATAAATAAATAAATAAACTCAAAGAGAGAATTGGTTAAAACTGTTGGATTAAGCTTCTGGGCATTCTAAATGGCAAACTTCCCCATTCCATTTTTAAAATTTTTTTAAAAGTTTATTTATTTTGAGAGTGAGGGTGAGAGTGAGAGAGAGAGAGAGAGAGAGAGAATGAATGCGTGTGGAGGGGCAGAGAGAGGGAGAGAGAGAATCCCAAGCAGGCTCCGCACAGTCAATGTGGAGCCCAATGCGAGGCTCACACCCATGAGCCATGAGATGATGACCTGAGCTGAAACCAAGAGTCAGATGCTTAACCACCTGAGGCACCCAGGCACCGCTCCCTACTCCATTTTTGACCCTGTCTTTGTTCCCCTTCACATCCTCTGCACCCTGCTGCTCCTCACCCCTCTCCAGTTTGAGATTGCTAAGTCTTTTTTACCAACTTGTTCTTGGAATCAGCTCCTGCTGCACTAACCATGCTTCTCAACTAATGCTCAAAATAACTACCTATTCTGGCAGCTCCTGCTTCTCTGTTGAGCGAAGAGTATATATTCTTTCTCTATTTATACATTTCTTCTGCTAACCCTCTAAATTCTTTATGAAGAAGCATGCACAACAGGTTAAGAACATGGGTTAATATCCTGACAGATTATCTCTCTGTGTTTCAAGTCTGTTCTTGCCTAAGGTAAGGATGATATGGCACTTAACTGGTAAGATTGCTGAAAGTGTTAAACAAGTCAATCCATGTGATGCACTTAGCATTTGGTGCACAGTAAGCACAGTTAGCGGTGTTTTTAGCATTTTACTGTGTTTCTAAACTATCATCTCTTTCCTAAAGTGTTTCTTGAACCTCATGCTTCTGTGTCTTTCTTGTTTGGGTCCGTATGAATTGAATGTTTTTGTGACTGAAATTCACAAGTCAAAATCTGACTCATTCTTCATCAAGCCACTAAGTCATAAGAGATTCCAAACAAGGGACTCTAACAGCTGTTCACTGAATATCCACTCTGTGCCAGGCACCATGCGAGGTGCCACATATCCAGGGGCTTAAGAGGACAGCTCTTGTGGTCCTTACACTTTGGTACTCTTTTCTTATCTTGCACATACCCTAGCCTATTAAACCACTATTACTAAACAGGTTACATTTTGTTTTATGTTACTTAGTTATTTACATAACTCACTGGGAAGCATTAGGTGGAGAGGAGTAGTTCTCAATGACCACTGCATCCCCATGCCTAAGATAGCACACAAAACAAAGAGGGTACTCATTTTTGAGTGAACAGATGAATGAAAGCATGCACGTGGAAGTGTGCTTGCTTTTTTTTTTTTTTTTTTTTTTTGGTCCATGTGAGTCCTTCTTGAGTGAAGGAAAGGGAAATATTTCCAAATCTCCTTTTCTATTGCACTGACATTTATCCACAGGGCACCATCTGACACCAAAGCTCCTCTTCCTTCCTGAGGAAACTATAAGCATGAAAGCTCCTGATTCCATTGCTTAAACATCAGCTTTGCTTGATGGGTGTTGGCTTAAAGTTTCAAATCCCTCTATTTTTGGCATGCCCCAAATCTGATCTTCTTAGAGAAAAAGATATGTAACACACCAAACTAGTCTTTCTTTTAGGGTAATTGCTCCTCAACTCTCTCTTCCTTCCAGAAATGTTTTTTTGTTTTTGTGGAACTTGAGGATGTTATGCTGAGTGAAATAAGTCAGGAAGAGAAGGACAAATACCGTATGTTTGCACATATAGGAGGATTAGGAGGAGCTTAACGGAGGACCAAGGGGGAGAAGTAGGGGGGAAATAGTGGGGGAGAGGGAGAGAGGCAAACCATGAGAGACTCTTGAATGCTGAGAACAAACTGAGGACTGATGGATGTGGGGGGGAGGGGGGAGATGGGCATGGAGGAGGGCACTTGTGGGGATGAGCACTGAGTGCTATATGGAAACCAACTTGACAATAAACTATTTGAAAAAACAAAACAAAACAAAAAAAACCCTGAGAACAGCTAGAGTCCCTTATCAGACCTTAGTCTGAATGGCAGAGAAAAGTAATTATGAATTGGACTTACTTGTCAGTTACCTGTTAATCATAACTAAAAGCATGATTAAGCTGTCACTAAGAAACCCATGAAAGCCCTGTAATTGTGCTAATGCATTCTATTATTATTTCTTCAAAAAAACATCCATAGTATAGTAAAGTCCAGAAATGACCTTGGAGCTTTATGGCAATCCATCCTTTTAACAGGTAAGAATACTGAGGAACAAAAAAGTAGGCACACTGATGTCAGAAACAAAAGAATGAATTAAGAAAAGGCTATTTAAAAACAACTTTTGGGGTGCCTGGGTGGCTCAATCTGTTGGGCTGTGGACTTCGGCTCAGGTCATGATCTCACAGCTCTTGAGTTTGAGCCCTGGGTCGGGCTCTGTGCTGACAGCTCAGAGCCTGGAGCCTGCTTCCAATTCTATGTCTCCCTGTCTCTCTCTGCCTCTTCCCCATTCATGCTCTGTCTCTCTCTCTCTCTCAAAAATAAATTAACATTAAAAAGAAAAAAAAACTAAAGCAAAAAGCATACCATTAAAACTTAATGTTAAAATGCAGGAAACATTTATAATGTTTATGACAAATGGGCTAAATTTTAAAAATATGGAAAACGTATACAATTTACTAATAAAATGCAAAAAAATCTTCTCCAAATATAAAATAACAAAACGTGAAGAGATTTTTAGGAAACAAATCTTTAATATGTGTAGGAAATAGAGAAATTCAAATGGATATATTTATACTCTTCGAAGTAGCAAAGGCTTATAGAGCTGATGACATCTCATGAGGAGAGAGGGTGGTGGAAATACTTTCATTCTCTAATTTTGGGAAATAGGAAAAGAATAGATTTGCATGTACAGATGTGGAAGTATATCTAAGATTATTAAGTAGGAAAAGAGTACAGAATTATTTGCGAATTCTTTAGTGTATATCAGAATGATGGGATGGAGCTTCTCTTAATTTGTTAATTTCTTCCTTTTTCTACCTTTAAAAATTTTCTAAATGGCAGAAGAGATATTAGGTAATTTCCCTTAATCTGCTCCTTTATATTATCTTTTTTTTTCTTTAAGAGAAAACAAAAATAAAAAAATAAAATATTTCAATATAGTTTTAATTATTTATTTATTAAAAATTTTTTAGGTTTTATTTATTTCTGAGAGAGAGAGATAGCATAACAGGGGGAGGGTCAGAGAGAGACAGAGACACAGATTCTGAAACAGGCTCCAGGCTCTGAGCTGGATGTCAGCACAGAGCCTGACGTGAGGCTGGAACCCACAAACCGTGAGATCATGACCCGAGCTGAAGTCGGACGCCCAACCAACTGAGCCACCCAGGCACCCCTCAATATAGTTTTTAAAAGAAGTCTTTCAAAGAAGCCAAAAATAAGTCAGGGCCCTCAAATCTGATGTTCATCTTGCTGCTACTTATTGGAATCTGTTCTTTAGCCTTGCTAAATAAAGTTCTTCAACATGATTTCCTCTATCTTCTGATTTACTGATTTTGCTCCCTAAGTATGACATACACTTTTGTACCTTCCTTGTAATATCTTTAATTTCTCCTCATCTTCAAGAATAAATCAAAGGATAGCCTTTTCTAGAAAGCATTTGATTTTTAAGGCTCTTCCTCTCTGGAATCATATATCTCTCGTATTTCTTTTATAGGCTCTACTACATTGCAAAGATTATTAATTTTTTTCTGTCTTTTTGAAAGGCT
This sequence comes from Crocuta crocuta, assembly GCF_008692635.1. NCBI lineage: Eukaryota > Metazoa > Chordata > Mammalia > Carnivora > Hyaenidae > Crocuta > Crocuta crocuta. The sequence continues at coordinate 589,012 of NW_027529673.1, forward strand.
GAAATACCTGGAGGTCAGGACTTTTTATTCATTTCAACAAATAATACAGGCATCATAACCGGCATAGTATATGGAGTACAGTAAAAACTTAAAATGTTTGACAAATGAATTACCTTTTAATGATGATGATTTATTCTCAATTTAAGAACAATCAGGAAACTTCTATTTCATATCCCCAGGGAATTGCCCATCATGGTGAAGAACCTAGTTCTGTAATAAGACTACATTGTTTAAGTCTCAACTGTGTCCTTTACCAGCTACACAATCTGTATATTAAATCCATATATATATTAAATCTATAAAGTAGGGACAATACTAGAACCTATGTTATAGACTTGTTGGTGCAAAGTGAATGAAATAGAACTTACAAAGAGTTTAGAGTAATGCTTTGAATATAGTAAAAACTATATGTATATTATCTTTTAAAACTTTAATATTAAGTCCATTCTCTGATTTTTAAGTGATAGAATTGGAATTACCCTAAGTCTTTATTTTTTCAACAATGGCACATTGCTTTAAAAGTTTACTTATTTATTGGGGTATCTGGGTGGCTCACTCTGTTGAATGTCTGACTTTGGCTCAGGTCATGATCTCATGGTTTGTGAGTTTGAGCCCTGTGTCAGGCTCTGTGCTGACAGCTCAGAGTCTGGAGCCTGTTTCAGATTCTCTGTCTGCCTCTTTTTCTGCCCCTCCTCCCCTCATGTTCTGTCTCTCTCTGTCTCTCAAAAATGAATAAACATTAAAAAAATGGTTTTAAAAGTAAATAAAAGTTTATTAATTATTTTGAGAGAAAAAGAGAGAGAGAGACTGAGCAGAAGAGGGGCAGAGGGAGAGGGAGAGAGAGAATCCCAAGCAGGTCTGCACTGACAGAGCAGAGGCTCGAACCCACAAACCATGAGATTGTGGCCTGAGCCTAAATCAGGAGTTGTACACTTAAATGACAGAGCCACCCAGGCACCCCAACATTGGCACATTTTGATGACAGATTACTTGGCTACTGGAATCTTATGAGTTTCTCTTCACATGAACTTTGAGGCTTATTTCCATGTTTTGAATGCCAAACTTGAATTTTCTTCTTCCGTATACACTTTTTCATCTGTGACTGGTTTCAATGAGACAGAAGTGTGTACTCCTGATCCTTGACTGTTCATTCTTGTCAAGTGGGCCTGCCATTCTTCAGGGCTCAGCTCTTCTACCATCCTTTTATGTAGCTTTCTAAGAATGTTTCCCATGATTGTACATGAATCAAAATGTACTATAGTTGTTTACTGGCTTATATTACCCACTAGACTATGCTTTTTCAGACCAGCAATCTTGTCTCATTATTATTTCCTCAGTGCCTAGAACCAGGTCTAATGGTCTAGAACATGCTAAAATTTGAGACCTATTCATAGCATTAAATGGTGATTACATTTTGCTTTCTAAGTCTTGCAAAACAAATTCCTTCAGTTAAAATGACTTCTCTGTAGTTCTTTTGTAGCTGTGGCAAATGTGGCATGTTAACCTTGTTCTCAGTCACTTGTTCATTTGATAGAAATTATTTATACACTTACTAGTAATAAGCTAGACAAAACACTGTGAGAAAAACAGATATAATACAAGGCATAGGTCTGACTATTAAGTAGTTCAGAGATTAGTGAGACAAAGCACAAATGAGTAACAACATAATCAATAATGATGCAAATGATGTGTTTAAAATAAAGGGTAGAGAGAGAATGTGGTATGAGTTAATAAATGGGGGGACTAGTGTGCTGGTCATTATTTAACAACCAGCTCTCAAAATAAAAACCTTGATTTGTAGCATTTGCCAATTTCATGGTATAAATACTACTACCATGGCTAATTTCAAACTATAGCTTGAGGTCACTAAAGCAAAGTTGGGAAAAGATGTCCATATTAGATCTTGCTAGCCAGTGTGGGCTGGCTCCAACACACTCTGGATGGGAGAGATGGTTACGGACAGGAATGGTCTGGGTAGACTTCATGGAGGAATTGATAATTGTAACTAGTCTTGAAGATTGTATGAAAATTAGATAAATGAAGGAAAATATGTTTCAGGTTTGAAGATTGGTATAAATAATGTGTAGAGACAGGAAGGAAAGCCGAATATTTGGGCAAATATACTCAGCACATAGTAGGTAGTCAATAAATATATTTATGAAGAGTTTAATGGCAGTGAATCGATCATCTGACTGAGAAGAGACTTGAGAGGAAAGCTCAGGTGATACAACAGTCTGTGGAAAATCCACAGGTGTCTATCCTTCATGATGGTGCTTTTTCATCCCTCTCCCTCACCAGAATCTTCATCACCTTGGCTTAATGGGCTGAATGAGAAACTACTTTGACATTTGCTTATTATTATTATTCTTATTCTTTTAGAAAGAGAGAGTGGGGGAGAGGGGCAGAGGGAGGGAGAGAGAGAGAATCCACGCTGTCAGCACAGAGCCTGACACAGGGCTTGACCTCACGACCCTGGGATCATGATCTGAGCTAAAGTCAAGAGTCAGACTCTCAACCGAGCCACCCAGGTGCCCCTATTTACTTATTATTTTTAAGTTATTCTCATAACCATACAGATATCTAATAGTAAGATAGGATTAGCAGAGAATTCTAAGAGGGCAGAAAACTTAAAATTTTAATGTTCAGGGTGAGAGAATGGCCTAAAAACCATATATCTGCATAATGGCCTTATCTCTGTTAAGCAAACCTGCCTCCAGACACTGAATTCAATTGTAGTATTTTCTATAAATACAGATATAAGCAAGCTAGCCAAAGA
>NW_027529673.1:591805-628550 GCF_008692635.1 Crocuta crocuta
TTATGGAAAATTGTTTTATGACAACTGTTTTTTTTTTTTTTTTTCATCTCTTTTCTGGTCTATATATGTAGAATTCTGTGGTTTGTCAGGGGTCAGCAAACTTTTTCTGTAAAGGGCCAGAAACTAAATATTTTCCACTTCGTGGGCCGTATGGCCTTGGTCACAACTACTCAACTCTGTCCTTGTAGCATGAAAGCAGCCATAGACAATATAAATGAATGATGTGGCTGTGTTCCAGTAAATCCTTATTTATTAAAAAAAAGGCAGGAGACAGATTTGGCCTGTAATCCATAGTTTGCTGATTTCTTGCCTAGGGCATCAATGTGTCTAGGAAGTCTAGAATTCTTTAAACTGCATGGGCCACTAAAGATAAAAAAAAAAAATGCCCCAAATTCACAAGGACAATAAGATATAAAAATGACTTCATAAAAAGAGTTCAATCTATGTTTTCTGGTAAGATGTTTTTCTAATCATTCTTCTCCCTTCTTTATATATGGGTATAGGTAGTTATGATATCATATTGATACCAAACTTTTAGTGCTTATACACTTACTTACAAACTGATTTCTAAATAAAACTTGACTTGCGATATGACTTAATTCCTGTAATATTACAGTAGTCATGAAGACAATAAAAATCTGCCTAATAATCTTCCAAACTAGTGGTCACTTTTTAAAAAATGTTTTATTTATTTTTTGAGTGAGCGAGCGAGCGCGAGAGAGTTTGTATACACAGAGAGGGGCAGAGAGAGAGGGAGACACAGAATCAGAAGCTGGCCCCAGGCTCTAAGCTGTCAGCACAGAGGCCTGATGTGGGGCTCCCACCTGTGAACTTCAAGATCATGACCTGAGCCGAAGTGAGATGCCTAACTGACGGGGATACCCAGACACCCTTAGTGGTCGCTTATTAACTGTTATTATGTCCATGTTCCTGGGAAAATGATTGAGTTGGAAATGGTGATAATATGAGCAAAACATCTAATTTTCAGTTTCAGTTTCTCTAAGACAGGAAAAATAGAACTTGTTATATTTACCAAAGAGAAGGAAAATATCACCTTAATGGCAGGTATAAATCTGTGCCCTTTATTCTTTGGCCACTGTGAGAAAATTACCTGAGAGAGGACCAAAAAAATAAATAAAGAAAAGAAAAGAAAGAAAAAAGAGAGTCCTATATTCATCTGTCATGGTTCAATGTTTTATTTCCTCCTCTCTTCTTGAGGAATTCCAGAAACAGACAGCTGATCTTCCTCTATGTACTTTCTCTTCTGCTATCATCACGTGTGATTAAGTCTAAAATCTTTATGGCTAAGGCATTGCACGTGTAATGGAAGAGGGTTAATAAGGGTGAAAAAGGCTCCAGGAGAATTAAATCACATTAAAGAAGATGGTTGAGCCATAGTACCACATGTGTGGAGAATTAATCATATAATACTCAGGTCAAGGTTGAGATCAGAAACTATATCTGCTTTAATGTGAGGGTCTGAAGGTGGAAAAGAAGAAATCACAATAATATTGCCAGAGAGAAAAAAAATGGTTTGAAGAGAGATGTAGCATATTTCTGTCCTGCCCAGATGGCCTTAGATCCCTTGTGCCAGCCTCTCTGCTTTTACATGCTTTACCTCTAACCACAGGCGTGTGCAACCTTCAGAAGACTGCCCATGGTTACTGGAGCCACGTAGCCTGTCTGGGATGCACTAGTGCCTGGGACCTTGACAAGGTCCTTTCCTATCTCAGGGAAACCTGTAACCAATGGCTATTTGATATGGTAATACAAAAACTCCATTTTCTTGTGTTAAGGCAAGACAATTTGGGGTGTGCTTTACACTCTACCAAAATCTGGCTGAGTCTGGGACTTCAGCTGACATTGTACTCTGATTTGGCTTTTTTCCCCTTCTTATCCTGCTTTAACCACATCCTTACTGGTTTCTCTTCACTAAAACACTTAAATAGAAACATTTGCATCTAACTCCTTTCCTTACAGTCTGTTTGTGGGAGAACCTGATCTAAGACAACAAACTACCATAATTTCTTAGCTTTTATATAATAGCTAAAGTCCTACTATATTTAACAGCAGTAAGCATATAATTTGTGAAAAAGTGTCAACCAACCTGTCAACAAACGCATGATGAAGAAGAAAAATGGGATCATTGGCAGATCCTGGTACCTGAGACATCGTTCCATTCATATAGATGTGCAAGGCATTGTGCATACTGCTTTGAGAGGCATCTGCTATCCCAGTAAGTGGACTAGCAAATCCTGTTGGTAAATAGAAAATTGAAAAGAAAAAATCAGTTGGCCCTAATAATTGAAAATCTCAGTGATTATCTCATTTGGTTTACAACTACACTTGAGAGCTTAATTCAAAGTAATAAAATTCATGCTTTATTGGGATTCTTTACATTTAATAAATCTTGGTGGAATTGATGGATGTTAATCTGGGGACAGGGTGCTGATTAATGAGATGGACTAGACAGAGCCAGTTGTGTTCCCTCCTAATGCTTCTACCTATTATTTCTCGTCTGGATACTGAAGAGTAGTAAGACTTTTCTATAATAATCAGCACGATCACTCTCACTGAGAGCAGATCTTTCCAGCCTGTTACATGTCTCCTTGCTTTCCCGTTCTGGTGATTACTTTTAATTTTGGGTTCTGGTTCCAGAGGAAACATGAAATGTGTGACCTTCTGCATCACAGTCTGGGGGACATCATCAGGTCAGAATGTGCTAGAATTTGCAAACTATTCGTTTCAAAGTTAATCAGGACTCCATTAAATGGTTCCTTTCATTGCATCAGAAATACTAACAGTGGGAATATAATAAGGATAAGAGATACTGTTTTCAGAATATTAACTGTGCTAAATGCTTTTGGCAATATATGCCCTCCAAACTTTATAGTAACTCTGCCAATTACAAATTATTATCCCCATTGGAAAGAAGAGAAAACCGAGGATCAGTGAAATTGAATTTTCCCAGGCTACACATGTAGTGGTAGAGTTGGGATTTTAACCTTTATCAATTAAGATATAGATCTTCAAGATCTGAGCTCTCATTATTTTGTGTTCTCTTTCATACACTACCCGGGAAGAGCAAGAGTAAGATATTTTAGAGTCCATGCAGACAAAACATAAAACATAAGTAAAATTCAGATTCAGAACCATACAAAGAAGTTAATTTATCAAAGTTCAATTGTAAAATAGAAACCTAGTTGGGGCAATAATGGCTAAGGGCACATTATTAAAATCAGAACTTAGAAATATCAAACAGAAACTGTCAGATGATGATGATGATGATGATGATGATGATAAAGGTAGATACACACAGTGAAGGCATTATGATTTGGGCAGCGGAGTTTTAGCTAATTTTATGCATCTAGGTTTATTTTGTTGTCAACCTCTTCATTTTTTAAAGTTTATTTATTTTGGGGGAGGGAGAGAGAGAAAGAACGTGAGCAGGGGAGAGGCAGAAAGAGAGACTACAAAGCAGGCTTTGTGCTGCCAGCTCAGAGCCTAATGAGGGGCTTGAACTCACAAATCACGAGATGGTGACCTGAGTGGAAATCAAGAGTCAGATGCTTAACCAATAGGTTGCCCAGGCACCCCAACCTCTTCATTGTTAAAGCTGCAACTCTTGACTTTCATATTCAGTGCTTTTTGCTCTTCCATCACTGTGGCTCACAGTATTTCTGCCCTCAGTTTGTGATTTTTTTCTTTTCTTTTGAGCTTTTTGTACTCATTCTCAGAGACCATCCCAAGCCCTGTTCCCACTGGAAGCTTAGCTTAAGTACATGTACTTCCATCTCCACTTGTCTATGAAACTTTTGTGATTATATACATTATATATATGTATACATATCCTTTACTATATGCACGGATTTTTCTAAGAGCTTGACATGATGAATTTCATATACTCTTTAGAACAATCCTACAAATTAGGCACCTTTATGATCTCCATTACATAGACTTGAATAAAGGGGCTTAGAGAGGTCAGGTAACCTGTCTATAATTAAAAAATAAATCAGAGGAATTAAGGCTGGGACACAGGTTGTTTTATTCTAGAGCTCAGACTCTTGAATGCAATGGTTTACTGACTTTCCTATGTAGCAATAAATCACATATCATGGAGGATAAACTTCTGTAGAGCAATGGTCTTTAAGCTTTTATCCTTGAGTAGCACCAAATGAAAGTTTTAAAACCATATTTTATATATAGTCTCACATATTTTTAAGTAGATTACAGATTATTTTAAGCATAATTATAAATACTTTCAGAGGATATAACTTTAGAGATATTGCAAATAGTACAGATTTTAAACTAAAAAATTAATACCACTTTAAAAAATATATCCATCTTATTCACTATCATCCATGTTAAAAATTCCCAAACTCTATTATCATCTGAAAATTTATGAGGTTTTCTTTTTCAACTTCATCTCATATTTTAATTCTACTATCCCTTAGAAACATACTAAATGTTATATAAGTTATGCTTGATTAAAAAAAACTTTTTTGCAATGAAAATAGATATAAAATTAAAATTGCTTTTTAAAAATTTCATGTGAGCTGTGTAGCAACATGGATGGACCTTGAGGGTGTTATGCTGAGCGAAATAAGTCAGGCAGAGAAGGACAAATATCATATGTTTGCACGTANGCAACCTATCAAAATAACATAAATATATTTAAATGTTTTATAAAATCTCAAATATAAGAAAAATAAAATTTTAGTGAAAGTTTATTTCTTAATAATATTGGTGAAAGATTATTAATTAAAAATTAATTTAGTTATCTATGGATTAATACTACAAAGTTTAAAGTTTAACATAAATCTATTCTAAATTTCAAAAACTAAATCTAGGTCCTGAGAAAATTTTGTTCTCAAAAATACTACATTGGAATCAAAGATTTCATACAGTAATTTCACTTAATTATTTGAACTCTATTTTAGTAATATACCAAAAATGACACACTGATCCATCATCAAATAATCTGATCCATCAGCTGCATCTCAACCAAGAATTTTTCATGAAAGCAATCTTATAAATTATGAATTTATTTACAAATCACTCAACTTGGAAGACATTTGCTACCTAGTTATTAAAGTCATGCCCTTTAGCAACACTGGCACCAATATTTTGAATTCTCTGTTAGACACCGTGTAGTTTTTAACCCCTTCTGATAATGTGCTTTGTTGAGTACGGATTCAGGATGTACCTTCAGAAGATTTTTCTTCTGAAAAGTAGGAAAAGGGGGATTGTATATAGGGCAGAGGTAAAGGAGAACCTTTAGGAACCTATCCATTCAAGATTCATTTTAGAACAATATATTTGGGAGGAGGGCTTAGAAATAAATTTCCTTAACATTCTTTGTACCGTGTACCCTGTAGAAAGTCTTAGTGAATCTGCAATAGTGTTGTCTATCCCAGTTTGAAGATAATTGCTATAGAGAAAAGATTGTTAGAGCTATGCAAACCCAGCTTTAAATTCTATATTCCTTACCAAAAGTATGACCTTTATCAAGTTAACTTTTTTTTGAGCCTCAGTTTCTTCATTGGTAAGAGATGGAATAATTAATACCTATGTGGATTCTCATGAGGAATAATTCTGATAGCACGTGTGAAGCATCTAGTATAGAATCTGGCACAAAATGGATGCTTCCTGAGTAGTACCTGTCATTTCTATTAGCTCACTGCATTTGATCAATGGGTGCTCATCATGAGAGCTACTGGCCAAGAATATGAGGGCACTCCCCCTGCAGGAAAGTCTCTTTTGCCACAACTCCCCTCCATCAGGACCCATCCCAGCACCAGACACCTCTCCCCTTCCTAAACTCCATTGCTCTACAGAAACCTGCCTGCTGCTTGCCTTTATCCAACATTAGGGTGATCTTGGAAAGTAGGATTGCCATTTTGACAGTGTTCTCAGTGTGGCTTATGTTTCTTTACTCACTTCTTTGGCTAATTTTCCAGATACTGAATCTGGGAAAGCCTCCAAAGTTATTCAGAAAGGACATCTGAATAAGAAACACATGGAATTTGTCAGAATATTGTGATATATGCTCAGAAATAGTTCAAAGATACAGGCTGAGCAAATATCTGACCTCTTTGTGACAGGTACTCGATTATTAATATAGATCATCTTATTATATTAACTCTTAAATGAACTGTGCATATCTTGTCTCTTCAAACAGACTAGAAATGCCTTAGATGTAGGGACCAAATCTTTTGCTTTGATTTTCGACAGAGACAGCGACTCTCACATCTTTGTATTTAAAAGAAAACCAAATATAAAATATGTCTCAGTCCTTAACTTATACCATTTTATAGAGATTGGGAACAGGAAACATACATTTCTCTCCACAAAATCTTAAGGGACCCTCAGAAAGCTCTACTCCGCTGCTTGTTAAGAGACAAAACAGAGAAAATTGTCATTGATGTGAATACTATGAAATTTTAAATAAATGATTTCTACTTTACTTCTTCAAACAGTTCATTATTTGGCCAGTAAATTGCCTTGGAAAAATAAGAAAAGATTATGCCAATATCAGTAGATTCTCTTGCTGAGATTTTAATTCTCTTTTGGAAGTGCAAGTCAACGAGGAAATTCTGGGCTCCAAGTAATAACAATTTATACTTGAAACCTTTGAAATATCTTTTACATAGGTGATCTCATTTGAACCCCAAGGTGACTTGTGATATAAATAACATCATTGTCCCAATTTACAGATGAGAAAACTTAAGTGTATACAAGTGACATGTTTATTAGTTAACACACCTACATTCAAGCTAGTAATTGAAGGAATCAAGGAATCAAATATAGCTCTGCTCGATTTCAACCTGTGCTTTTTTCTGTACACTGCAGTTGGGTTGTAACTGTGCTGACTTGCTGATTTACCTTGGAGGCCTCTTTCTACTATGGACTACAACGTGAATTTATGAGCTTGCTGTTTACATCTACTAACAGCGAGGTGCAGAATGTGTTACTGTTTCACTCCTGTCCGAGGATTCCCCACGATGGGAAATCTAATAAGCCAGCAGGGACCTTGTTAGCAGTTGCAGATGCCAAAAAAGCTCAAAGTTCTTTGTGAAGGGCAGTGACAGTTGCCCAAATGACTCTGTGTTAAGCCTTCAAATCTGCGTGTTGTGTTCCTACGGGAAATTAATAAACACAGTTTCCGGCTGATCATAACAGTACAAAACTTTAGCTTGTCAATCCATGACTTTTCTCTTTTGTTTCCTCCCCGATAGTACTCTGGAGAGTTTTTCTGTTTGTTTGTTTGTTTGTTTTTCAACACTGAAGCCTATCTCCGATCCCTGGAGATTCAGATTTAATTGGTACAGAGTGGGCGCTCAGGCACTTGGAGTTTTAAAACACCCAAGTGATTCTAATGTGCAACCAGGGTTGAAATTCACTGGTTTAGGCTAAATTGCTTTCCATCCTCTAAACTTGAGCTCACAATTTAAAAACTTTACCTCTGAATATATTATTCCCTTCACTTGAAATTTTCTCCTCTTATATCCTGACAAGTCCAAAAATGCTTCTGCCTTTGAAATCCCACACCACACACTTCTGACTTAAAATATTTTCATGCTGATAACTTCTTCAACACATATACTTGAAAATGATGTTTAAAAATGTGGCAGACACTGGATGGACATCTTATTTAATTCTGATGCCCCTTTCTAGAAGCCTGGGTTATAGAAGTTACACTTTATCATGCCTTGTAAATTTTGATATGTGAAAAAGTACCTAGTTAAATCTTCAGAACAAAGTACATTTATTTGATTTAATTTTATTTTAAGTGCATCTCAAACCTGTTTTAATATTTCTTAGAGTTTCAGTGATATAATTGGAGAAAGTAAAGCAGAAAGATAGAAAAATGTACATTAGGGAATGTGAAGATTGAAGCGACGTGACTGTTAGGCCCCCCTGGCTACATTTCCCCTAATTACTCTCCTAATGTGCAACTTAACTCAGGAACTCTGAAGTGCATAGCCTCACAAGGTTACACACAATGATGTTAGGGGTTCATATTTGATGGCTGAGTACTTTAAAAAGGCTTATAATTTCAACTACTTTCAGCAGAAATATAATATTGCAGATCAAAAAAAGATCTTGGCTCTGAGCAAGTCCCTGGGAACAATGGAAGCATTAACTTTCAATCCAATTTCAGGCTTTCTCAAAGTACTAGCTCTACACCATAAATGTAATTAATTAGCATTTATGTTTATTAGAAAATACTTTTAATTTGACTTAGGAAATTCCTTCAATAACAGGGAATGAAGCAGTGTAATAGATGTAGCAGTGGGTGTTGGCTTCTTAACATGTAATTATTAGATGATAGTTAAAGTCACAAGTGCTCGACAATTTCTGTGGTTCTCAAAAATATGGTCCCAGAGGCAGCAGCATCTCCTATAAATTTGTCAGAAATGCAAATACTCCAGCTCTAGCAGAGAACTATTGGATCAGAAAGTCAGTGGGTTTCACCACTTGTGTCAGAATGAGTCTTCCAGGTAATTCTAATGCACGGCAAAGTTTGAGAACCACTGCTCTAATTATTTGTATTGTTTGCACAAAGACAATGGTGGATGCTTAGTCATAGTCATTTCCATAAACTCAATAAAGGACAGCAGGAGAATTATTTCATATGCCATCATTTAAAATTATTTATTATTTTAAATATCAGACTAATTTCTCCTGTTGGTAACCTCAATGTGTTTTACACATTGTAATCATTTTCTTTACATGCATATTACAAATACACAGCATATATATAATTTACACCATCCAGTGATTTTTTTCAACATTTCTCAGATCTTATCTCTAGTTTATAAACACATCTATGAAACGATCTTACACATCAATTGTCCATTTCTTCATTTAATTATCTGAAACTTATTTTAAGGTAAAATTTTTAATGGTTTTCTGTATTCTAGGTCTATATTCTATATCCTGCAAAGACTCAAAAATAGTGACCCACACAGCAGAGTCATTTAGTTTACTGAATTGTAGAGACTGAAACAAACAAACAACTTTATAGACAAGGGGTTATTCAAGCTGTATTCTTGCCTGAATTGATAGTGCTTGGTGCATTTGGTACATTTCATCAGGTGTGCTAAAACTTTGTTAGTATATTAATGCTAAGGCTAACTGGTTTTGAAGCAAAGATAGGGTAACTGACCAGCCTAGTCCCTGTGTGCCCCAGGCTGTTCTGGGTTTAGCACTGAGAATTCTGTGCCATATGTAAGACCAATTTCATAAGCATGCATATGAATGTTCCCCACTGAAAGCTGCCTGTACTTGGTTTAATGCTCTATTGTTCCTATTTTGAAATTTTTAATATGTTTGAACAAGGTATTCCATATTTACATTTTTCACTGGGCCTTGTAAATTATATAGCTAATCCTTGTCCTGGATGGGACAAGGACCCTGTAATCCTAGGCAAACAGAGATAGTCATCCTGCTAAGGTTCTATGTAACGTTCTGTCATTGGCTTCATTTGATAGGGCAGTTCTATAAAATACGAGTCAAATGATCTTAGTAACACTTTGCTTTCTAATTAGGCAAGATCATTTAATGGTATTTTCATATGCAAGTCACCATTTCCCTGTATACCTACAATTTTCTGTAATGAATATTTTAACATATTTGCGTTATAAGTTATAGTTCACAAATTTATAGTGCACTTTCAGGCACATTTTCTCATGTGACATTTCCAGTAGTGTACTAGCAAGATTAATAACCAGATCTTGGAGGGGAAATGGGTCACAGGGGCAGAATATACTGTCTTGTAGCATCTGCCAATTTTCATGGTGTAAATTCCAATGATTGTTAATTTCAAGGTACTAACTTGATGTCTTTGAGTAAAGAGTGGAGAAAAGAATACTGTCAGCTCTCATAGCAGATAAGAGTCAGATGAGAACAAACTGAGGACTGATGGGTGTTGGGGGGGGTAGGGGGGAGATGGGCATGGAGGAGGGCACTTGTGGGGATGAGCACTGGGTGTTATATGTAAACCAACTTGACAATAAACTATTTGTGAAAAAAAAAAAAAAGAGTCAGCTCCAACACGTCACTGGATGTTCCTCAAATAAGGGAGATAGAATAGGTATCACCATACTTACAGTGCAAATGAAGAGGTTGTACAATCTGGATGAGATTAAAGGTAGCATGTCTTTTGAGTGGCTAATGCCAAAACTATCTTTCTAATTTTCTTATTCCAAATTCCATGTTCTTCCCCTTATACCATTCTGTCTTTCTTATCACTCATATCTATAAACTTGTGTATAGGAATTATTGCAACCAATGCATGGGAGCATACATATGCCAAGGGTGAAAGAAATTTAACATCAAATAAAGTTAGTTTTTAGGGAAGCAAAAATTAATAAAAATTCTACTTATGTTAAATTAAAGGCAATTTTGAGATGCCTCGGCAGCTCATTTGGTTAAACATCTGATTTTGGTACAGGTCATGATCTCACAGTTGGTGAGTTTGAGCCCCGCATCGGGCTCTCTACTGTCATCAGAGAGTCAGCTTTAGATCCTCTGTCTCCCTCTCACTCTGCCCCTTCCCTGCTCGGACTCTCTCTCTTTCTAAAATAAATGAAACATTTAAAAACATTTTTTTAAATAAAACAAAATTAAGGGTATTTTTTAAAATTGAAGTGTAGTTGACACACAATGCTATATCAGTTTCAGGTGTTCAGCATGGTGATTCCCCAACTCTACGTTATGCTATGAGCACAAGAGGAATTACCAACTGTCACCAGACAACACTATTACAATACTTTTGACTGTATTGTCTATGCTGTACCAAGGGTAATTATTGTTAAGATGCCTTTGATTAAAATCACTTGAAAATATATTTGAAATTTTCACAAGGGAGTTTGCATTTTCAACCTTCAATTTCAAGTAGAGGCTTATGCTTGCATAAGATGAAATGCCATCTTCATAATTCAGTTATATTCAGTTATAAATGGAAATATTCATATATTTTTAAAAATTTCATGTTTATTTTTGAAAGAGAGAGAGAGACAGACAGACAGACAGAATCCGAAGCAGGCTCCAGGTTCTGAGCTCTCAGGACAGAGCCTGACATGTGGGTCAACGTGTGGCTCAAACTCATGAACTACAAGAGCACGACCTGAGCCGAAGTCAAAGACTCAGCCAACTGAGCCACCCAGGAGCCTCTGATTCATATAGTTCATTTGCCTTTGTTACTGCTTAGTTATCACTTGGTGACAAAGATTTTTTTGCTATTACAACACTTTCAACTTCTCTGTGGTAGGCATTAGGCTGTGTTTCCTTATGTTCTTATGGAACTTAATTCTCATAGTAACTTTGTAAATAACATATCATTAAGCCAACTTTCAGGTGGTGAAACTATGGCATACAAAGGCTCAGTGGTTTATCCAAAATCATTCAACTGGTAAGTGGCAGAGCCAGGATTTGGGCTAATTATCTACCAGATTTTGAAGCTCTGCTCCTAATAATTCTGTTACACTTTCTTAGTTGATACAGGAATACCAGTTGTACTAAAATATAAAAATCCCTGAGATGACAATACATCTCTTCTCGTTCCAACAGTACCCTTGTTTCCCTTAATTCTTTTCAATGAAGAAGCTGAGGCATCTAATTCAGCCCAGTTTTTCATAATATTCTCTTTTGGGGTAGAGAAGGCCCTATCGTGGTGGTTCCCACTCTCCCTCTGTTTTTGGATGAGTACCTTATAAGCTTTGTTTAAATGGTTTAGTCAGCTGGCTCAGTCAGATAGTCATAAAACACAGGGAAAGCTGGAATTCTGGAAGTAGTGCCACCAATATATAAGGCCAGATATTCATCTCCTTAAGCCCAATATTTGTCTCTAATTGAATTCCCTTAATGAGTTTCAGAAGTCTGTAGTAGGGTTTAATTGCATCTCAAAGGTTGAGTTTTAAAAGTCATTTTAAGTAGAAACTATCATCATGTTGTTACACTTTGGATGTCAACGCAGCTTAGGACTAATACTTTCCTGAAACAATTTTTGTCCACTGGAAACCTAAAATACTAGTTTACTCCATTGTTTAGAATCTGGTTTGTATGTAGATCTAGAAAATAAGACTGTGCATCAGCATGCAAGTCAGGGACTTTATTATTTAATGAAATTTTCCCATCACAGAGACTATTCTAAGTAACTTACAAATGTTAACTCATGTCATCTTTATAACACATGACATAGGTGTTGTTATTACCCTCACTTTTCAAATGAAGAACTTCAAGTAAAGACAGGTTAAATTTACCAAGAATCATCTGGCTATTAAGTGATAGTATCAGGATTTTAACCCAAGTAGTCTATTAATCACTATTCTCTGTTTCCTCTAAAACTTGGTCTCTCTATTTGAAAGACCTGGGGACATGACCTCTCCTATTAATATCCAATTTTGCTACCTATTATCTGTGTGACCTTGTCAAGTTATTCTGAATCTCAGTTCCCTCATCTCCAAAATAAATGTAATAATAAGGATGATATAAATCTTTTGAGAGGAGTAATTAAGATAATGGGCGTGAAAAGATTTTAGGAACTGAAAAAGTAGAGCTGTTGATACCAGCAGTTGTTATTAGTTACAGGGACTCTCTGGGAATTTGTAAAGTTATTTTGTTAGGATATTGGAAAGAATTTGTAATTTTCCTCTTTTTATTCTTTGCACTTCATCTTATGTACTCCAGCTCATTCTTACAAATATCATCAAAGTTTCTCTAAAAATAAACACTTGTTTAAGTCCCTCTATGTAAAACACATACTTTCTTCTTTTTTAAAACAGGTTTTTAATGTTTTATTTATTTCTGAGAGAGAGAGAGAGAGAGAGAGAGACAGCATGAGCAGGGGAGGGTCAGAGAGAAAGGGAGACACAGAATCTGAAGCAGGCTCCAGTCTCTGAGCTAGCCGTCAGCACAGAGCCCGATGCGGGGCTCAAACCCACGAACAGCAAGATCATGACCTGAGCCGAAGTCGGACGCTTAACCAACTGAGCCACCCAGGTGCCCCATACTTTCCTCTTTTTAATCATTTATTTTCTTTGTATTATAATTACTTATTTATGGTCCAATTCTTAACTACATTGAGAATTCTAAGACAGAAGGATCTGCATCATATTCACTAGTTATTTCTAGTGTATTGCAAATTGCTGGCACATAGTAGATGCTTTATAAATACTTGTTGAATAAATAAACATGGGATATTTATTTCTCCTCTTAAAACATGCAACCCAGTTGCTAACATAATTCAAAATTCAAGCTAAAATATAAAATGAGTTAAGCTACAAATATTTTGAAACATGTCCATAATGTTCCTCGGTTTATTGCTGAGTGAAAGGGATCATGGCTGTGAATCTGGCTCTTATGTATTTGTTGAATAGGTCATTCTCTCAATATTCTCCTGATGGACAAATTAATTGTATGTAGAGAAAGATCCAAGGAGCTTGTATGAAAACTAGTTATGCTGTTGCTCCACATGGAGGAAATAGTAGTAGATGTTAGGAAAGAAAGGATAGATGATTTTTCATTCAAACAAAACATGTTAATAGAAATAATTATTCACCCATAAATCATGGGGTACATTTTGGGAAATCCCACTGGGACAGAAGAACATATAATGGCTAGGGAAAACAGAATTTCACGGCCTTTTCCTATCTTCTACAAAATGGGATAAAGTGGGAAAATATTGTAGAACAGTGGGGTAGGAGGAAGAAAGAAATGGCAAGTGAGAAAAGGTAAATTAAGAATCGAGGCTTCAGGCTGTTTGTAGCGAGTGTGATGGCTTCAAGGTTACTTCGTNGAGATGCCCTAGCCCAAAACTAAAACCCTCAGCATTTAGTAAATCCTAGAGAAGAAAAAAAGGAAAGTCTCAAACAGAAAAATCTAACACATACCCATTTATTGTGTTCAAAAAACCAATTTGTTCGAAATTCTGTATGCACAACCAACCTGATCTTTAGGTGTGGCCCTGTAAATGAATTGTGGCTAAAGAGATATAGACAGAAGGTACTTAGATCACTTTCAGGCTTGACCCATATATTCTCCGTATAGGATGCTCTAAACACCTGGTTCTCTTGTCTCCCAGGAATATGCAGAAGATCCATCAGAGAGTTGAGGGATAGCAGAGTCACTAAAATAGCCACATAAAAGGCCACTCACCAAATATTAAGATCCAAAATGGACTTGGTGTGAGCAAGTGCTCAGTTTTTATCAGGTTAGATCATTAACATTTGGGGTCTTGTTTGTTATCGTTCTCATATCTTTGTCAGTGTGGGCTACTATAACAAAGTATCATAGGCTGAGTGGCTTATAAACAAAAGAAATTTATTTATCATGGTTCTGGAGGCTGTAAATTTGAGATAAGTTACCAGTATGGTCAAGTTCTGGTGAAGGCCCTCTTCCAGTTTGCAAATTACTGGCTTCTGGTTGTATCCTCACATGGCAGAGAGGAGAGAGGGGAAGTAAGCTCTGTTGTGACTCTTATAAGGACACTAATCCTATTCAAGAGGGCTCCATTCTCATGACCTCATCTAATCCTTATTAAATCCCGGAGGCCCGCCTTCTAATATATCACATTGAATGGTAGGGTTTCAACAGGTGAATTTGGAGGGGCACAAACATTCAGTCCATACATTCTAGCATGTTACTCTAATTTCCAAAATTATATAATAAATTCTCTAAACTTAATAACTTGAAAGGTCTGGAGTAAAAGAATATTTTGGTACTTCACTTACTCCTACAAAAGTGCTGTTGTCTTTTATGAAACACAGGAGTCAGAACACTGTAGGAGAATACAGTAAAACCTTGGATTGGGAGTAACTTGTTCTGTGAGTGTTCCACAAGATGAGCAAGCATTTCTAATAAATTTTAACTTGATAAGCGAATGAGGTCTTGCAATACAAGTAATACGTGATGCTGAATGTTACATGATCACAACTGAACCAATGGTTCTCTCTCTCTCTCTCTCTCTCTCTCACACACACACACACACACACACACACACACTCTGTGAGAGTGACACACGCACTGTGGGATTGTGTCTCCCATGCTCAGCTGCTTGGTCTCAGGCCATGGTGTTTGGCAGAAATCAGTGATTTTTCAGAACTTTGGAAGGTGCCCACAACTGGAACTAGTGTATTTTTTGTCACTTCAAAGCACCTGTGCACAGTCCTTTGTTTTTCCATACAAAAGTAAGCTTAGGAATGATTTGCTTCATTCTAGGCCAGGCTGCCTGCAGATATAGACTTGTTCCTCTGCTGTCTTATTGCCAGTTACATTAAATACAGTAGATGACAGGAGTTTATTAATACTGTACTATAGTCAACATCATGTGAGTATATACAATGACTCTCATACAGAAAAAGGTTGAAAAGAAAGGCAGTAAGAAGGAAACGATTATGGTGGAAGTTAAGAAGGAAATTATTGAGAAGTACAAAAGAAGTATGTGAATGGCCAAAATTGCAAGGCTTTATAAGAAGTGTATGTTGACCATTTGCACAGCATTAAAGAAGAAAGAAGAAAGAAGGGGATAGATTTGTTGTGGGATGAATCATCTGAGCTTACATTATTTCTTTTTATCTCTTTAATGTTTTATTTATTTCTGAGAAAGAGAGAAGAGAGACAGCATGAGCAGGGGAGGGTCAGAGAGAGAGGGAGATACAGAATCTGAAACAGGCTCCAGGCTCTGAGCTGGCAGCACAGAGCCCGACGTGAGCTTACATTATTTCTTATGGGAAAATTAGCTTTGATATACAAGTGCTTTGGATTAAAAGCATGTTTCCAGGACTAATTATGCTCACAAACCAAGATTTTACTGTACTTGATGTTAATTTTACAGCAAATACTAAGGAAAGTATTTCTGCAAACACTAGGGAAAGGGATTGTAACAGAAATTCTAATGTTTTCACCAGCACAAGTTCTCTTCTTTTCCTAATAATAAATATCCTAAATGTAGTGGGGCACATGGTCACTAGCTGGAGGTTACATTTTTCAGTTACCCTTTAGAGCTAAGTGTGGCCATGTTTGTTTGACCATAGGGATAAAACAGAGTTGATGAGAGACATTTCTAACTCACACTTTAAAGGGAATGGACATACATTCCTCTACCCAGTTTGTGCTCTTCCCGCCAATGAAGATGAAGCTATTAGAACAAAGATTTAGAGACAGATGTGGAGAGTCGGGCACGGTAGAACTGCACTACCAGTTCTGGATTATCCATCTCTGTTGTTTCATGAGAACAAAATAAACATCTTTCTTTTTTAAGCCACCTTATTTGGGTTTTCTTTCTTATAATATTTTAAAATGAGTCCTAATAAGTAGAAGGAGAAATAGAGTAACTTAGCAATATCTTATAGAACTAATGACCTGTGAAATCTTGGAAGGAGTCCTTAGAATCATAGTTGCTTTTGGTATATACATAAGTGATCCTTCTTATCCTTATTAATTAACATATTTCAAGTACTTCTGCCTATAACAAATCCTTTTTATCAGTATATTCTTTTCTACTTAGTTAAGCACTAAAGTGATCATTTCAAGTGCACAAGCTTTCAAAGTTTCTAGTGATAAGTCACCCACTGTGAGGTCAATGTCACATGATTTTGATTTTACTATAGGATGAAAATGAAAAATAAATATAGTTTGGGGTAAAATTGTTGATAAAAAGATAATAGAATTCTAATACTATGAATAAATCTTTAAAAATAAATCTTAAAAAATAAACCTTTAAAAATAAATCTTAAAAAAGCTTTTCCTCATTGTAGTATAACAGAGGCTTCCCACATTTAGCAAACATTATCTTATTTGATACTCATATGAACACTCAAAGATAGATAGTACAGAAGTTTTCTATTTGATAGATGGAAAAGATGTGCTATGTGAATTTAACTGGCTTGCCCAGGGTCTCATGTCTTGACTTCAAGTGATCTCTCTTCAAGGATGGTAGTATACTTATCAAATTTCTAAACATTTCCCACTGAGATTGTGAGCTCAGGATTCAGTATTGATTTTGGACTTCAGCTCTGCCGTTTGTGATCTATGTTGCTCTAAACAGATGACCTTGCCTTTCTGACATACTTTTTTCTAATCTATAGAATGGGGATAATAAATAAAATTTACCACTTAGGATAAGGTTGCAAAAGGTAGAAAAATTGTTTACTAAAGTACCTAACATTTAGTAACCTCTCAAAAACTGTTACCTATTAGTTTTTTCTTAATTTTAATTTTTAAAGGAGGATAGGTTTACAGAACAATAAAAAAAATGTACAATCCTAGGGAGTACAATTTATATTATATTTTATAATTTCATTCTCAAGAGCACAATACAATAAAAGTTGGATGGTATCCCCAGAGTTTTATGCGTAGTAACCTTAATGAATTTTTAAAAAACCTTGATAGATTTTATTTCACACGTACTTGGCACTGTAAACAAGCTTCTATTTTGCATTTTTTCCCCTGGATCCAGCTAAAACCCTACTATAAAATTCTACTGAAATCTATAACTAACTAAAAAAATAATCACTTCAGTTTCTTTCCTTTTTTTTTTTTTAAATTTTTAATGTTTTTTATTTATTTCTAGGAGAGAGGGAGAGAGAGAGAGACAGCGTGAGCAGGAGAGGGTCAGAGAGAGAAGGAGTCACAGACTCCGAAACAGGCTCCAGGCTCTGAGCTGGCAGTCAGCACAGAGCCCGACGCGGGGCTCGAACCCACAAACCACGAGATCATGACCTAAGCGAAAGTCGGACGCTTAACCGACTAAGCCACCCAGGTGCCCCAGTTTCTTTCCTTTTTTAAAAATTTTTTTATCTAAATTCTAGTTAGTTAACGTATAGTGTCATACACACACACACACACACACACACACACACACACACACCCCACATCTTTATCCATTCATCAGTTGATGGATGCTTGGGCTGTTTCCATAGTTTGGGTATTGTAAATGATACTGCTATGGCAGTGCATGTATCCCTTTGAATTAGTATTTTTGTATTCTTTGGGTAAATACCTAGTAGTGCAATTTTTGGATCATAGAGTATTTCTATTTTTAACTTTTTGAGGGAACTCTATACTATTTTTTAGAGTGGTTGCACCAGTTTGCATTCCCACCAACAGTGCAAGAGGGTTCCCCTTTCCCACATCCTCACCAACACCTGTTTTATCTGGTATTGATTTTGGCTATTCTGACAGGTGTAAGGTGATATCTCATTGTAGTTTTAATTTGTATTTCTTTGATGATCATTGATGTTGAGCATCTTTTCATGTCTGTTGGCCATCTGAATGTCTTCTTTGGAAAAATGTTTATGTTTTCTGCCTATTTTTAATTGGATTATTTATTTTTGGGGTATTAGTTTTATAAGATCTTTATATATTTTGGATACTAACCTTTTTCAGATATATCATTTGCAAATATCTTCCTCCATTCAGAGGCTGCCTTTTAGGGTTGTTGATTGTTTCCTCTGCTGTGTAAAAGATTGTTGTTTTGATGAAGTCCAATAGTTTATTTTTGCTTTTGTTTCCCTTGCCTCAGGAGACATCTAGTTAAGAAGTTGCTATGGCCAATGTCAAAGAGGTTATTGTCTGTATTATTCACCAGCATTTTGACGGTTTCCTGTCTCACATTTAGGTCTGGCATCTATTTTGAATTTGTTTCTGTGTACAGTAGAAGGGAGTGGTCCAGTTTCATTCTTTTGCATGTTGCTGTTCAGTTTTCCCATCACCATTTGTTGAAGAGACTGTTTTTACAATTGGATATTCTTTACTGCTTTGTTAAAAATTAGATGACTATACAGTTGTGGGTCAATTTCTGGGATTTCTATTCTGTTCCACTGTTCTGTGTATCTATTTCTATGCCAGTACCAAACTGTCTTGGTTACAACAATTTTGTAATATAACTTGAAGTCTAGAATTGGGATGCCTCCAGCTTTGCTTTTCTTTTTCAAGGTTGTTTTGGCTATTTGGGATCTTTTGTGGTTTTATACAAATTTTAGAATGTTTATTGTAGTTCTGTGAAAAATGCTGCTGGTATTTTGATAAGGATTACATTAATTATGTAGATTGCTTTGGGAAGTATAGACATTTTAATGATATTTGTTCTTCCAACCTATGAATGTGGAATGTCTTTCCATTTCTTTGTGTTGTCCTGAATTTCTATCATCAGTGTTTTGTAGTTTTCAGAGTATAGGTCTTTCACTTCTTTGGTTAGGTTTATTCCTAGGTATCTTATGGCTTTTGATGCAATTGTAAATGGGATTGATTCTTGAATTTCTCTTTCTTTTTTTCAAGTTTACTTATTTATTTTGAGAGAGAGAGAGAGAGAGAGATTGAGAATGAGTGGGAGAAGGCAAAGAGAGAGGGGAACAGAGGATCCAAAGAGGGCTCTGTACTAACAGCAGAGAGCCCAATGTGGGGCTCTAACTCAGGATCTGTGAGATGATGACCTGAGCTGAAGTCGTAGGCTTAATCAACAGAGTCACTCTGGCACTCCTTAATTTCCCTTTCTGAAGTTTAATTATTGGCATATAGAAAGGCAGCATAGGTGCCTGGGTGGCTCAGTCAGTTAAGCCTCCGACTTTGGCTCAAGTCATGGTCTCACAGTTGGTGGTGCTGGTAGCTCAGAGCCTGAGCCTGCTTCAAATTCTGTGTCCCCCTCTCTCTCTGCCCCTCCCCAGCTCACACTCTGTGTCTCTCTCTCAAAAATAAATAAATATTTAAAAATTAAAAAAAAAAAAAAAGAAATGCAACAGATTTCTGTATGTTGATTTTGTATCCTGTGACTTTACTGAATTTGTATATCAATTCTAGCAGTTTTTTGGTGGAGTCTCCAGGGTTTTCTATATAGAGTGTCATGTCATCTGCAAACAAAGTAAGTTTTACTACTTCCTTGTCAGTCTGTATGGGTTTTGTTTCTTTTTGTTGTCTAATGTGTGGCTGTGGCTAAGACTCAAGTAGTGGCTCATCAAGTGGTGAGAGAGGACATCCCTGTCTTGTTCCTGACCATAGGTGAAAATCTCTTGATTTTTTCCCAGTGAGGATGGTATTAGCTGTGGGTTTTTCATAGATGGCATTTATTATAATGAATATGTTCCCTCTAAACCTATTTTGTTGAGAGTTTTTAGGAATAGATGTTGTACTTTGTCAAATGCTTTTTGTGTATCTATTCAAATGATCGTATGGTTCTTATCCTTTCTTTTATTAATCTGATGTATAGCTTTGATTGATTTGTGAATATTGAAACACGCTTGCATCCCAGCAATTATCCCACTTGATCATGGTGAATGATTCTTTTAATGTATTTTTAGGTTCAGTTTATTAGTATTTTATTGAGAAAATTTGCATCCATGTCCATCAAGGATAGTCTCTGGTTTTCTTTGTTAGTGGATTATTTATCTGATTTTGATATCAGGATAATGCTGGCCTCATAGAATGAATTTGAAAGTTTTCCCTCCTTTTGTATTTTTTGGAATAGTTTGAGTGTAAATATTCACTATGATCCCCTTAAAATTAACAACAAAGAAGAAAAATATAATGATTCATAGTCTCTGGCATGAAATTGACTGGCTTGAAATAGATGGAGACTAGAGTTAACCCTTGTTATTTATAGATGTAACGTTTTAATTTTAGACCAGATTTTCCCAAGCAAGTGTTTGTAATTTATAAACCAAACAATTTTTAAAACAGTATTTGGGGAAATAAAGGACACAGGGTGAAAGGAGTAAATGGGTTCTATGGTCAAATATGTTGGAAAATTTTCTAGTTAAACAGCTTTCGGTATTATAGAAACTCTCAGATTTCTTATTCTATGATGTGTTAAAAAGGATATGTACCATATATATTTCCCAAATAATTTAGTCTAATGGTCAACTTTCTATTTATTCTACTCTATACAGAAATGATAATAGCTATTTGCAGAATGCAACATTTAGAATAAAACCTACATTATGTTTGCCCTAAGGCTGTTTCCCGTGTATCAATAACTATAATATTATCTTGATGATGCTACAAATTGCATTTCTTGATTTGTGAATAAAGCCAATGTACAAAAGTATTGTCAATTTCTTGACCAAACGAAGACTCTTAGTAGTAGACTCTTTTATCTCCTCCTTCTATTTAAAAGTGAACAGTTTTGCTTGTATCTTTGTTTTGGTTGTTTATTTTTAAAATTAAAGCTGTAATTAGTTTTTATTTTTTTAAGTTCTAATTTTGAGATAGTTGTAGGTTCACATACAAATATTAAAAAATAATGAGAAATTTCATGTGTCCTTTATTCAATTACCCCCAATGGTATCACCTTGAAAATCTGTAATATAATATTATAGCCAATATACTGTCCTAGTAAAAGTCCAGATATAAGACATTTACATATTAAACTAGCCTTATATGAGGGATGTTGGGCTGTGATTTTCTTTCTTTCCCTTTTTCTAATGATATTTTCCTGTTAGCTTTATGCTATTGATTGATTTCTAGTTTGATTCAATTTTGGTAAAATAACACAATATGTATGATTTCAGTTCTTTTAAAATTTTTGAGGTTTATTTTATGTTCTAGGTTAGAGTCAATCTTAGTATATGTTTTTTGGACATTCAAAAAGAATGTTTATTCTTTTGTTGTTGTGTGAAGTGTTCTGTAAATGTCAATTGGATCTTTTTCATTCATAGTGTTGTGAGTTCTTATATATCCTTGTGGATATGTTGTCAAGCTTTATCAATTGTTGAGAAAGGGGTATTAAGTTCTCCACGTATATAATTGTGGATTTGTCTATTTTCCTTTCATCTTTATCAGCTTTTGCTTCTTATATTTTGGATCTCAGTTGTTTGGTGCATACATATTTAGTATTGCTATGTCTTCTTGGTAGAATGACTCATTTATCATCATATGATGTTTCTCTCTGTTATCTCAGTGTTAACTGTCTACTAATGGTCTTTTCTCTTCAAGCATGAAATTTTCTTGTGTGATGAGTAATTTGTGTTTGAAACCTAAACATTTTGTATATTATGTTTTGAGACTCTTGATCTTATTAAGTCTTCTGTTATAACTGGCTTTCTCTGCTTCAACACCAGCAAGGGAAAGGGAAACAGATATTGCCTCATAACTGCAAGGTAGGGATAAAAGTCCAGGTTCTCCATTTGACCTGATTTCCATGGAGCCCCTATACTTTCTGCCTATGAAAGGTAGGAATGCCTCATTACTGCTCCCCACCTGGCCTTCACACATAACACAGATCAAATGGCCTCAATGTCACTGGGTAATAGTAGAGGCCTTGCCTCACCATAGGTCTCCTTTGACACCAATCCAGCAGAGAACGAGTGAGTCACCTTTTTACTGCTAGGTATGTATGGAAGTGCAGGTTCTCTGCATCACCTTCATGTAAGGTATGGGGAGCGGTTCCTTACTACATGGTCGGGATGGAAATCTCTGCTATTTATTTATTTGTTTGTTTGTTTGTTTACAAGTTTAAATTCAAGTTAGTTAACATATAGTGTAGTCTTGGCTTTAGGAGTGGAACCGAGTGATTCATCTCCTACATATGACACCCAGTACGCCTCTCAACAAGTACCCTCTTTAATGCCCATCACCCATTTAGCCCATCCCATGATCCACCTCCCATCAGGCACCCCTCTGTTCTCTGTATTTAAAGGTCTCTTAAGATTTGCTGCCCACTCTGTTTAACTTATTTTTCCTTCTCTTCCCCTATTCTTATCTGTTGAGTTTCTCAAATTCCACATATAAGTGAAGTCATATGATATCTCTCTTTCTCCAACTGACTTATTTCACTTAGCATAATACCTTCTATTCCATCCATGTTGTTGCAAATGGCAAGATTTCATTCTTTTTCATCACTGAATAGTATTCTATTATGTATGTATACACACACACCATATCTTCTTTTTCTATTCATCAGTCAATGAACATTTGAGTTCTTGCCATAATTTGGCTATTGTTGATAGTGCTGTGATAAACATTGGGGTGCATGTACCCCTTCAAATCAGCATTTTTGAATCCTCTGGGTAAATTTCTAGTAGTGCAATTGATGGCCATATGGTAGTTCTATTTTTAATTTTTGAGGAGCCTTCATACTGTTTTCTAGAGTGGTTGCCACATCATTCCCACCAACACCACAGAAATACAAACAATTATAGGAAAATTGTATGAAAAATTATATGCCAACAAACTGGACAATCTGGAAGAAATGGGCAAATTCCTAGACACCCACACACTACCAAAACTCAAACAGGAAGAAATATAAAATTTGAACAGGCCAACAACCAGCAAAGACATTGAATCTGTTATCAAAAATCTTCTAACAAATAAGAGTCCTGGGCCAGATGGCTTCCCAGGGGAATTCTACCAGACTTTTAAAGCAGAGTTAATACTTATTCTCCTCAGACTTTTCCAAAAAAATAGAAATGGAAGGAAGCTTCCAAACTCATTCTATGAGGCCAAAACCAAACAAAGACCCCACTAAAAAGGAGAATTACAGGTCAATATCCCTGATGAAACTGGATGAAAAATTCTCAACAAGATAGTAACAAATAAAATTCAATGATACATTAAAATAATTTTTCACCATGATCAAGTGGGATTTATTCCTGGGAAACCTCTGCTTTTTAGTCAGACTTCTCTGACACCATGCAGCCAGGGGATTGGAACACAGTGTTAATTTGATAATGATGGAGGTCTAGTCACCCCAACCAGCCTTTCTTTCTTCTCTCTCTCTCTCTCTTTTTAATTTTGTTTCATTTCATTTTCTTTTTTGGTGTTTAAATGGAGTATACTGGGTATTGCCTGAAAGCTTTCTGCCCTACTTCTTGACTTTTGGCTACAGAGAGCAAGTTTTTGTTGCTTTTTAGTTTGTTTTATTTTTGTCTAAACCTCTTGCTATTTTCAGGCTTCTTCAGCAATAGATCTTGGATATATGAGGCAAAAAGAAAGCACAAGGGACTCACTAACATGGTTAAGAGATCCCAGGGTCTTTAGCTAGTCTGCCTTATCTTCACCATTGATGTTATTCTGTTTTATATACTACATATAGAGATTTAAGTTGTACTTAAAGAGAGGAATAGGGAAATGTCTATCTACTCCACTTTCCCATAAGTGGAAGTCTATGTACTTTTATTAGTTTATTGACTGTGATTCTTTTTTATTTTTGGCCATGTAAAAATTCCATTGTTTTGGCACAAAGATTTCTCCCAAGATACCCACCCAGAGTGGAGTAACTAGTGCTGAGCCAGATAACAGAAGCAGGATTGGGAGTGTATCCATGACCAAAGTTTTGCTATGTCTTTGGTACCCTAGAGAAACCAGAATGGGACATACATATCTGCTGTGGTCTGAAGTATGATGTTTATCTAAGGGGAAAAGCACTTGTGCCATTATTTGTGTTGAGAACTGAAATAACCATGCTTTTAATGGAATCCATTTCTACTGGAATGTACAATTGTGAAATAAACTATGGTTATTCAGACTTAAGCATTTGGCAGACATTTTCTTGATATTGAACAAAATAAGTATGTTACCTAAAAGAAAACAACTGCTGATATTTTTAACCAATGATACAATTTGAGTTTTCAAGCAAAAACAGAATTTTGAAAATTGTGATTCCATCACTATAAGCTCAAGAGCTTCTCAATGCTTTAAAACATTTCTGATGAGATTACTTATTGGTGATACTAATGAATGTGATTTTTTGATATTGTGTAATGGGATATTTCAAAATATGACAGATCTCAGTGAACCAATATTTTGTAAACGACCTATGATTGATATTACAAAATAAATATGGAGAAAAATCAACTCTTGATGTAAGAGCGGTTTGAGTAGAATTTAACATAACAAGTACAAAAACTTCATTTATATGGTTTCAGATTTGACGGTGCAAGTCAACTTTTAAGAAATTACCACTTGTTGAGTTTTGGTGTATAAAAATAGATCCACAATTATCAGAAAATATTTTAAAAAATACTTCTTATTCTAACTTTATATCTGTGTGAGACTGAGTTTTCTTCACTTTTTAACCAAATTCCACATCATACTATTATTGAGTATAGAAGCAGACATAGAATCCAGATGTCTTCTTTTTTTTGCAAAAATATAAAACGATGCCATGTTACTTTCTGTTTTTATAAACTATATTTAATTGTTACTTGTATGCATATAATGTAATTTTTGTTATTTTAATGAATAAATAAATGTTTTCAAATTTTTCTTAGTTTTAGTTTTAAAAATGGTAAGTAGAAATAAATATAACCCACATTAACAAAAACTGGAGTTCTCCATATTTTATATGAGTTGTAAATAGATACTGCAGTCAAAATATTTTAGATAACAAAGCAGTTATACACGATATGTTGTTACTTTGTCTTTAGTATCTTGAAGTCTCTCAACTCATATTTGTTAGATATATATATATGCATAAAAATAGAATACACCTAGAACAGGTACATTATTATTTTGCTCCTTAAAGATCTTCTGGGACTTTAAATGGAAAATAAGATTATCCTTTAGCAAAGAGCTGTTTTCTCCTGCAGTAAATTCAAATGATGAAAAAATATATAAAAGCTCTCTATTATAGATAAATACATATCATGAAGACGAATAACTTTGCTAAATTATAAGGAAAGATTACAAAGACAGGAGTGGGGAAAAGAAAACATTTCTTGTGTATATAGTAAAAGCTAGATGTGTGTACATTCTCACAGTAGCCTAAACAGGTAATTATTAAATACACTTTTAAGGAATAAGATTCTCATAATGTTAAAACTGATACTCAAATATATTGCTATATGCCTTAAAAATCAGTGTCTCAATTCACTTTATCAGGCCCTGCTCCACTCTGGGAAATTCTTCTCCCTCTTTCTCTCATGTGGCTTTACAAGATGGCATTTGCCAGTACATAATACCAGCACTTCTTAATTCTTAGCAAAGATGACACATGCCTTAAATAAATTACTTTACTTTCTCAATATTCACATTTGGCTAGGACAATTTGCATTCCAGTTCAACTAGTCAGAGGGAGTAGAAACAGAAGAATCATTAAAAACTATATAAATATATAGGACCCNTTTTTTTTTTTTTTTTTTTTACAGAGAGATCTCAGTCTATAAGATGATCACATTTGTTGCTAAAAGTTTACTGAGCACCAAGCAATAATATCCCCAAACTCTAAACTATTCTGTTTTTAAGGTTTTGTTTTCTGAAAATAAATAAATAAATTAATTTAAAAAACTGTGTTTCTACTACCCAAATGTCTGAACAATGTCATTGAGACTAAAGAAATCTGTCCACTAAATTTAAAATGCCTCCAAATGTTCAAAAAGTCAGTTTCTAACAGGCGATCACTGCATCCTGGCTAGAGAGTTTCTAATGACCAGATAAAATGTATTCTGATCTTGCCACCTTTTTGCTTTGGGAAACAAGGCACTGATTAAGAACTTATCAGGCATTTCGTATATGGGAATTATGCTTGACTTGTTTTTTGTGAACCTAGTACACAAGTATTACTCGTCCCTGAGCATGGCTTCTGCGTTGGATCTCTTATACGTATATAGCAGTCCTTATTTTATTTCAGGCTTTTTAAAAAGTTAATGTTATCTCCTGATTAAAGAAGCACATTCAAAGCAAGCCCGCTTGGAAAGTTATACACAGGATACTTGTTTGAATTCCCTACATGTTATTAGAAGGGTCCTATTTTCCTTGTGAACTTGGAGTGAGGAGAAAAAGGCTATCCTTTGAGCCAGATGAGTTGAATCAGCTCATTCAACTGGAAGGAGACACATTGCTTCCTAAACACACTGGAATAACTACTTAAAATGATGCTTTAGTTTAATCAGTGAATATTAAATATCAGAGGGCTGTTGTGAGGATTAAATCATCTAGCCTGTGAGAAATGAGAATGTCTGGCACAAAGAGATTTTTATTGGTATTATGATCAGGAACATTACCTAATCAGAATACCAACAAGGTTGCCACGGTGGTAATTCTGGGGAGTTAAATAACCCAGGCTTGGAAAAGTTTTCTTGTTCTGAGGTCCTTACAGCCTTTCACCTCTGTTCTAAGTCAGTGAACATCATTTATACCAAGCTGTTCAGCTTTCTGATTCCCCCAGAATGGGTAAAGATGTGGCCAGAGAGGACTGGAGCCTTCCCATCACCACAATTTCCCACGCCACTGAAATAATCTCTTTGACATTAAGATTTACACAGTTAGTCTCAATGGCATTTAGTTACTGAGTCTGTGTGATCATTTCTGAAAGTCCTAATAAAGTCCATTCCTCAAGCACAGAGACTGAAAACTAGGCCATTCTTTGAGACTTCAGTGTGACTGGCCGCTAGTCTTTCTCTTCAAATATGCACATTTACAAAACATTATTTAAAATTTCAAAGCTTCAATTTTCATTTTTTACTTTCTTGAACTGCTGAAGCCCCAGCAAATTAAGAGGCGAGATACTCCCCAGGGATGTGTCTGGCAGTCACAAAGAAATAGAAAGGGTTGAAGAGCTGCTAGAAAGGAAAGTTCTGGAGAATCAAAATAGCATTTATTTTAGAAGAGCTATCATATGAAGATAAATTAGATTTTTTAACGGTGTATAGATTGAGAGGCCAAAATGAGACCCAATTATGAAAAATCGGTGGGGGATGTTTTAGAACCATACTCAATGTGTTCACCTGTCTGTCTCACATTTGGTTACCAAGAGCTCTTGATACTCTATATTCTAGAATATAAAAAAGTTGGTTTACTCTAACCAGCTCATCTGCATCTCAGTCTCCGTACCTGAAAACAAGCCCTCACCATCTATCATCCCCCCAACAGCTCACTGATTAATCTTCCCGCATTCTGCTAAGGCTGCTAGCTTCATACCTTACTGACACTTAGAGAAGATCATGTCTCTAAATTGAGAGACCTCCTGGTCTCTCCTGACCACACTGTCTATAGCATGAAACAAAATGTAGACATATTCTTGAAGATACAAACATTATATTATGGTTTTTAAACTCTGGGTTTATCAACTATATCTCTTTTACAGGGAAGCTATAAGACATTTACTTGAAACAAACTTTAGTTTCATAATTCCCTAGGGATCTTTGGGCATATTTTTAGGGGTCTATAACTTTTTTTCCTCCAGAGAAGATTGAGAAACAGAGGTATACGTGATGTATTCTAAACCCTTTATACTTCTTCTTATTTCCCATTGCAAAGTTAATATTTTAGCCATATACAACCTCTTATTTTTTTTGGTAACAAATTTCACACGTTCACACCTCTCTTCCACTGCACATGTTGTTCCCTCTGCTGGAAATGCCTTTCTTTTTCTCTTCTTGGTGAATAATTATTGATATGTAAAGATCCACTTCTATTTTTGTCTTCTAAGGAAATATTTCTGGCTTATCTCTGGGTTCTTTGCTCATTGTATACTATCATACTGTGTTTTCCCCATGTATTCATGAGGCATTTCATCATTAGATGGCAAGCTTCTTGAGGTCAGGAACTATGTAATTGTCATCTTTATGTGTCTTTGTATGTCCATAATTTACTATAGTACCAGGATCACATAGGGTTCTTTCAATGGAATAGAACTAGGTTTTTTCCCAAACCTGGAACTTTTTGTTCTCCCATGTGAGGTAGGTTAGTCTCTGTCTTTGAATGGCCACATAGGGATAATGTCATAGTGGCATCTCAGCACACTATGGGATGTTAGAGTGAATACACAGAGAAGTGTCTTTCACCTGTACATTTCCATGATCCTCAGTTGCGCTTAGGGTTGTGAATACAACTTTAAATTAGATTTGCTTCTTATTCTTGCACCTTCCTCCCTTTTGGGTAATAGGAGTTGTCCTTTCCCTTGTCCCCTTCTTGTTGGGAATTCCCCCGAAAAGCTATTTATCTCCAGAAATGCTATATGTCTCTGGGTCTATCTCAACAACATTTTCCCACCTTTCTCCTTTATTTTTCTGCTACAACTAGCCCATAATGACATATTTTCTCAGGAGTCAGTCTATACCTGGTTTCTAAGCTGATTGTCAGAAAAATTAATCAGTGATAACTGAATCATCAACAGCTAATCCCAGTTTAACATAATTGTAGCGGCCATTTATTGAAGAAATATCATAAATTCCTTACATGTATTTTATCATTTTATCCTTACATAAACCCCATAAAGTATTATTCATAGCTGTATTTTATCTTTTTTTTTTTTTAATATTTTTTTATTTATTTCCAGGAGAGAGAGAGAGAGAGAGAGACAGCGTGAGCAGGGGAGGGTCAGAGAGAGAGGGAGACGCAGAATCTGAAACAGGCTCCAGGCTCTGAGCTGGCAGTCAGCACAGAGCCCGACGCGGGGCTCGAACCCATGAACCGCGAGATCATGACCTAAGCGAAAGTCGGACGCTTAACCGACTAAGCCACCCAGGCGCCCCCATAGCTGTGTTTTAAAGATGATGAAACTAAGACCAAGAAGTAAAATAACTTATTCAAAATAATATATCTAGGAAGTGGTGGGGTTTGGATCAAATTCCTGTCAGTTTGATTGCTTTTAACCACTTCACTAAACTGTCGGTCCTCCCTCAGCCCCCAACACACATACCACTGCTAATTTTGCATTAGCAGTATTATAAACCTTGAACTATAAGACACCATGGGCAGTCAAAGATTTGGACATGAGAACATCTTTCTTTGAATCTAATACCCCGTTCTGCATGGGACCAGCTCTTTAGGCAAATGAGAAGACTCCCTTTTATCATGCAGACTTATTTGTCTTTGCTTTTTCTAAGAACATGAGTCTCTTTTACACAATTCACAAGTGGCACATTTTCAATATTTATTTCAGCATTTAAATCTAGGAAGAAAGCTGAGGTAACATAAATCACTTCAGTAGTTGAAAACACAATTCCTCCATCCCAGGGCTGGCTGTGAGAATTTGTTGAATGGGATGTATGTTACACACATCTTAAAAGGCTAGAAATAACCAAAGGGTAGCAATAACCGTGGGGTTCAGTTAAAATGGACAAGTCCATCCCACCTGTGTTTATTGAGAGAGAAGAATGCAGAAGAATACAGAAGAATGCAGAGAGAATCTTTGCTCCTGGATCTCCAGTCCTACTCTCCGTACATCTATATTCACTTGAGCACTACTTGTAAGCCCAAACATTCCACATCCCACCCTATCCTGGTTGCACAATGTGTCCAGTGAGCAAAGCTTACTCCCAGATCTTTGTTTCTTATATCCTTGCCCACTGAAAGGAACCATTGTTTTTGAATAAATATGACTGACTCCAAGCCTGAGGGAATATGGTACAAGGTGACTCTAGAATATATTGCTATACCAGAAAGAAAGAAAATGCTAAGAAGAAGAGTGGGGATGTGAAACAGAGGCATAAGAGCCAGCTTAAAGGTGTGCGCATGGGTGAAACCTGGGGCCATTTGAGCATGGAGATAATTAGGCACCTTAATGAATTATATACTTAAATTATATACTTAAAAAAATTGAAAGTCTTTACTCCATAGTATAGATATATTGATATCAATAGACAGATGGTAGATAGGAAGGAAGAATGAAGAAGGAAGGGAGGAAGGAAGAGGGGCTCTTGCTAACAGTAGAATCCCGAGCGCTGACTAAGAAATGTAAAGGGAGTGCTGAAGTTGGAAAGTCAACATTTTATAACCATCAATGGAGGGCAACTTTAGGAGAAAGCAGGATATTTGCATCATATTAAAAATGTTCCCATGTAGTCAATTTATTATTTTGAAGGAGAAAAATTAGTAATTCTAGAGTGGAGAAATTGGACCACACCTGGAGCAGATGATCAAATTAACATCACCAGTGTGAGACAGATGGTTGTCCTGTGCCTCCAGATGTGACATCCTCTTGGAAAAGTCACCTCTGTAGAATTCTGGCTAGGAATACATTTTCTGGATCCAACCATGAGGAAATATAAGACAAACTCAAAACAAGGAAAGTTTATTTAAAAATGGAGGGAGGCATTGCATTCTCCCCAAATGTCAATCTCATTAAAAACAAATCTGTAAAAAATTTCAAATTAAAGAAGGCTAAGGAGATATGACAACCAAATGTTAACTTCCCCTGGACTGGATCCTGTTACAGAGGGAAAAAAATTCTATAAAGGATATTATTAGGTCTATTGAAAAAAAATTGGAAATATTAGATTAGAATAAAGCATTATATAAATACAGAATTTACTAAAGTTAATAACTGGTCTGTGGCTATGTAAGAGAATATTCCTACTCTACGGAAAAATACACTGACATATCCAGGGGTAAAGTGTTTGAATTTATACAACTCACCTTCAAGTGGTTCAGATTGGGAGAGAGAGAAAGCAAATAAGATATAATGTAAACAGTAAGTGCATCTGGGTATATGTGTGTCTTTTGTACTGTTTTATTGCTCTCATTTTTCTATAAGCTTAAAATTATTCCTGAGTAAAAGTTTAAGGGAAAGAGTAAAAAAAAAATAAAAGTGCCCTTGATCAGGGAAAATCTTTGCTGATAGCTCAGATCAATGTTTTCTAAGACTTCCCCACTGGTCCGTTGGCAACATACAATGTGGATAAATAAGCTAAGTGGTAGGTTATGCAATTTGAAGCGCCTTAGGTTTCATTTATGTATTCAGTTATCAAAAACTTATTGAACACTTGTTATGTGCCAGATACTGTGCTATGATATGCTCTTTTTCTCCTCCTCAAGAAAGCATACTGGATTATGTGTGAAAGAACAAAGTACTGGAAAATTTTTAAAAATAATTCACAACCATAATTTATTAATAGCAAATTCTTTGTGATAAACCTGATGTTCTGCACTTACCTCTGTGCATTAGCAGCTTATCTGGGAGCCACTGGCTGAGTTGACACAGCTCAAGCCACTTTCTTTTTCAGACTTGAGACCCAGAAAAGTGTGGCTCCCCTACTTATATCTGGGACCAGCCCATGTTCCTTAGTAACAAAGTTCCATGCTTTCTCCCTGCTAGAAAATCTGCATGAAAAACCTATAAAGTACCTCTGCTCCGTTAAGGATAGAGCCCGACTCTGCAGTGTCACTAAGGGAATTTGTAGTCCTACTGTTAACCTCTGGCAAAGTCCTATGGGACACCCCATCCTCCCAGATGGTGACTGACAACTTCTATGTGCACCTTTGTCCCAGCACATAGCCTCTTAGACACCTGGGAACCATGCACTGCCTTCTTATATTAGTGAAGGTCCAGCTTGATATATTTATCACTCACCCTCAAGAAACTCTCAATCCAGGGGCGCCTGGGTGGCTTAGTCGGTTGAGCGTCCGACTTTCGCTTAGGTCATGATCTCGCGGTTCGTGGGTTCGAGCCCCGCGTCGGGCTCTGTGCTGAGTGCCAGCTCAGAGCCTGGAGCCTGTTTCAGATTCTGTGTCTCCCTCTCTCTCTGACCCTCCCCTGCTCACGCTGTCTCTCTCTCACTCTCTCTCTCTCCTAGAAATAAATAAAACATTAAAAAAAAAAAAAAAGAAACTCTCAGTCCCTTCTGGGTCATCAGAATAGTATGGAAAAGACTCTTGGATTTTGGCACTTGACAATTCTTAGAACAGGTTTAGCTCTGTCACTTAATGAACGAGTGGTTATAGGCAAATCGTATAATATCTCTAGTCCTGTTTCCTCTCTTTAAACTGGAAATAATTGTGCTATCTTCCTCAGAGAATGGTTGTAAGAGGAAGTGCTATACAAAATGTATGGCATGGTGCCTTGCAAATAGTGATTAGAAGGAAAATGTTAATTATTAATATTACTTACAACATAATTTTTATTTTAATAGTTAGAAGCAGGATTCCTCTTTAGGGTGATATACTTCTTGTTTAAATTGCTTCTTGGAGAGAGCAAGGCCCTGAGGTTGTGGATATGAAAGGCACAGAAAAACTACTCTTGTATAGTTGAGCAACAGAAGTTGGATAAAACAACAATCACAATGACAAGAAAACAAGACAAAAAGGTTAAGAAGAGGGACACCTGGTGTCTCAGTAGCTTGAGCACCTGACTCTTGATTTCAGCTCAGCTCATGATCTCAGGGTCATGAGACTGAGCCCCATGTTGGGCTCCACACCGAGTATGCTTAGGTTCTCCCTCTCCATCTCTCTCTGTGCCCTTATTCTTTCTCAAAAAATAACTTCAAAAAATTAAAAATAAAGAAATTAGAGAAAGATTCATTTACATGGTAGGGTGCCAAAGAGAGTTTTTTAGGAGGTGAGCAGTTTGGTGTTAAATGTTGAGTTGACATTGCTACAAGTTGGCTCCCTGTCTTCCCAAAACTCCTATTAAATCTATGAGTTGAGTGAATGTTCTTGGTTGGTAGGTAGGTAGGTTGGTTGGTTGGTTGGTTGGTTGGTTTTGTTTATAGTTTGTTTCCATAATGCATATTGAGGTGAAAAAATTGAGTTTCCTAACTGGGACAGCTTTGAGCAGAGAAGAATGAACAGGTGCTAAAGGGAGGAGCAAGCAAAACTGGAAGCTTTGTAGGAAAAGTAGGACCTAGAAGAGCCTCTGAGAAGGAATCTCCGACAAAGTAGAGAAATCTTGAGGGAATATGGGATGGCGACTTAGCCTAATGTATAGGTTTCATCCTTAGAGGTAAGAGAATGGACTTGCCTCGAAGAGCCTCATTCCCAAAGTATTCTAAACTAGATAAAATACTAAAACTTGCAAAGTATGATAGATCCACAGTCTTTTATCTATAATT
This sequence comes from Crocuta crocuta, assembly GCF_008692635.1. Classification (NCBI taxonomy): domain Eukaryota; kingdom Metazoa; phylum Chordata; class Mammalia; order Carnivora; family Hyaenidae; genus Crocuta; species Crocuta crocuta. Next base: position 625,513 of record NW_027529673.1, read on the forward strand.
CTGAAATACAAAATGGTCTGACAGTGTTTCGTTTGGCACCAATACTCTATTAGTGGAAAAACTTAACCTTATTCATCCTTCAGCTGCCAACCATCTTTCTTTATTGCCATGGTGGGTGTATTTATACATCTTGCTGAAGAGTTTTATGTGTTGGATTATGGTGTGCTGCTCAGACTCTGTGAGGATTATTGGCCACATAGGCAATATGCTACATGTCCTTATTCAGAAAATTCAGTATTCTTAAACATATCTGGGACTGGGGTGTTGAATAAGAGATTCTAAACATAAGTTCAGAATAACAGAGAAAACTTTAAATGAGTAGAGAAAACTTTAAATGAGTGAAAAAAGGCATTACCTTCCAGTGTATTCCTAAAACTGAAATTGGCAGCTTTATCCATGGAATCCGATTCATACTGGGTCAGACTTAGGCAAAATTCCACATCAGCGGAGGAGGGAAGCCTCGGGGTCCTGGCTTTGTCGTGATTTCCGGGATTGCGCAGTAACGGCCCCTCTGGAGTTCCATCACATAAAGCCTGACGGCTATTGTACTCCTCCAATCGGGTACAGATGATCTACACAAAAACCTTTATATTAAAGGAGTTATGGCCGGAGGTTACCATCAAGAGGTTCACATTTTAAAGTAAATTGTTGAGGGGAGCCTTGGGTGGCTCAGTCGGTTAAGCATCCGACTTCAGCTCAGGTCATGATCTTGCAGTTCATGGTTTCCATAGGGCTCTGTGGTGACAGCTCAGAGTCTGGAGCCTGCTTCAGATTCTGTGTCTCCCTCTCTCTCTGCCCCTCCCCTGCCCACACTGTCTCTCTCAAAAATAAATAAACATTAAAAAAAATTGAACTGTTGGAGGAAGCAGCCTATCTGAGGTCACAGGGCAGCATAAACAGTGAAAGTTAAAATCTAGAACAGACTTCTGATCTTACATCTCCTTAAGAAAATGAATTAAATTTCCTAGGCCTCATCTATCAAGTGGGTATAATAATAGCTACTGCATATAGTTTTGTCAAATATTTATTTAATGAGAAAATTAATCTGACAAACATCTGTTAAACATCCATTGTGTGACTTTGCTGGTTGGGTGCCCATGAAGCTAGACCTAGTACCGAGTCACATCTGTGCCATCATTTGTTTTCTCTCTCTATATGTCTTCTTTTTGGGCTCTAACAAGTTTCGTGGCTTATGGGGCAACTACATGTTAAGAACTCCCTAGTTCCTATCTCTGCTTCAGAACCACTCCTCTGAACTCTGAACCTTGTCTATCCATCTGGGACTTCCTATTTCAGTGTTATCTCACACACATCTCAAATGGAACATTTAAAATCCAAAAATCTGTTCCTCCCTCTACATTTCTTATCTCACCAACCATCCTGATGCTCAAACCAGAAGCCCATGAATCATGATTTTTAAGCTGGTGAGAAACTGGTGAGTTTTCATTTGCATCTTATTCTCTTATGTCTTTCACATAGAAATGATTAACCAATTGTCTCACTTCTACCTCTAGAGTATAGCTTGAATCTCAGAATCAGTCTTCGATTTTCTTATAAATCATGTGATCCGACTGCTAAAGTCAGATTGGCTACCCTTCTCTGGCCGTTACTTGTGCTTCTCCACGCCGTGACTTTGTTCATGCCTAGGCACTCTCACTCGTTGCCATGGGTCTGATATCCAACCTCATCCTCAAGGCCAAGGCAATATTACAGGAAAAACAGAATGGGGCACCTGGGTGGCTCAATCAGTTAAGCATCCAACTCCCGATTTTGGCTCAGGTCATTATCTTATGGTTCATGAGTTCAAGCCCCACATCTCACGAGAGATTCTCTCTTTTTCTACCTCACTTTCTCCCTCTCTTTGTCCTTCCCCTGCTCAGGCTTGCTGAGCCTTTCTCTCAAAAATTTAAAAAAAAAAGAAAAAACAGATTCTGTCAATTCTGACTTCAAAAGTAATTCAAAAGAATCTGACTCTAAATATGAAGAATTTTAAGGAATTCTTCACTGAATTATTTTGCATATAGTTTCATTTATATGTACACAGAAGAATAAACTCTGAAAATAAAATAATTCACTAAATAAGTCAAAAGGTGCTCTTTCAGTATAAACATCAAATAAAAATTCTAAATGATTAAAAATATCACATCATAAGTAAATAGGTAGGTTTACCTTTCTTTGGTCTCAGTACTATATAAATTAATTTATCTTAAAATCATAGGTGCCTTAGATTCGGTGAGAACAATGAACTAAATAGCAAGATATCAATCCTAATTCAGTACAAACACGCAGGAGAAGCCACCCTGCCATCACTGACTGTAACAAGCACATCCTTTCACAGGATGCCTGTGTCCACTGAGTAGATAAGATTATTCATTGCCAAACTTAGACTTCATTTACTTTACACTCCCTTGATAAACAATCAATATGGTCTCCTTTGGAAAATGTGATCCCCATGAGGACAATGTTATTATTATTGTTATTATTAGTCACAGAATCTAGAATAGAGGCTCAATAAATATTTGATGGATGAATAAACCAATGGATGAACCAATGAATCTTCAACAGAAATGTGTTAAACACACTTTTTCCCTCGTTCTGTTGATATCAACCTCTGCCCTAGAAGATACACTATTTAACCCACTGAGCCACCCAGGCACCCCTAAGATGCACTTTTTAAATGTATCATCTTCATTGAACATATATTGAGGCCCTATTATATTCTACACCACGAGGAAGACATCTCTGTGTACATTTTTAAAACTTCACTCCACTACCTCATAGGTTTAGATGATTTTATCCCTAGTTTAATGATTAGGAAACTGAGTCTAAGTATGGAAGAATACAAAAGGCTAGGAGCATCTAAAATCCCGTCTCATGGGGTGCCTGGGTGGCTTAGTCATCTGGGTGACCTACTCTCAATTTCGGCTCAGGGCCTGTGGCCCAATGGTTTGTGAGATTGAGCCCTGTGTTGGGCTCTGCGCTGAGAGCCCAAAGCATGCCTAGGATTTTTTTTTTTTTTTTTTTTTTTTTTTTTCTTT